>NW_015643560.1:13689-43973 GCF_001515625.1 Sinocyclocheilus rhinocerous | reverse complement strand
CATAAAATTAGACTGAAAGTATACTTTCCTATTTTTTAGTTTAAAAGAAGTATACTAATAGCACACTTGAATAAACTTCTTTTTTGTAAGGGTGTGTCTAACATAAATAAATTTTCATGTATCTTTTCAATACATTCACCTCTGACAGCTCTGATAGCTGTAGTTTTTACTGTATGAATCAAGCTTCTGCTGAGGTAAAACTCAGATGCCAATATCAGTGTGCCAAGTTTGCCCACCCTTCCTTTCATGCTGCTATGGCTGCCACCAGAACATACGGCTTTTGTGCTGACATCTCCCATTGTTAATAAAACCACCTACCCCACACTCACCAGCTCAGCAGTATTTATGCCTTCAAGCCAGCTTTGTAACCAAAACGTTTCTGTGAATTGTGCTAACATTTTAATTAGTCATCATTGACCTAGAGATCTGAAGCACAGTTAGGCCAGAAACATATTCTATGCAAGTACACAAACGCAGTTGCAAATGCTTGGCCAGCACACTGCAAGTGCACAGGCACGTTGTACATACTTAATATGGCTTCTTGCATTACAAACAAATCTTGGTACTCAAGGGGGCAAAAGAGTTGCAATCAAACATCTGTTACTCTTCAGCGCTGTAACTTAAAACAAGATTTTCATCTTACTGTCACTCAGCCATGACAGTAGTTAACTTGAGGTGAGGTTGGGTGGGGGGAACATAAAACAAGACAAGTTTATGCTAATACACACTATATAGCACCCCCTTGTGGCAACGCTGAGAATGCAACACATACGTATGAATTGCATTCAGATACATTTCGCAATTTGCAATCATGTACTTGCGTAGACTATATTTCAGGCCTTAGTGTCTCTGAAGCTCAGACGCCCAGTGAACCCAAACTAATGTAGAGTGGAAATGACTGACTGTGCTCGGTATCTCCATGGTTGTGGTTGCCATGGCTGTGCTGCGTCTAATTCTGCTGTGTCGGTGTGCAGGAAGAGAGGCCGATTAAAACACCAGAGGTTGAGGAGTTTAGTGATGACCTTTACAGTGATGAACACAATGAGCTCTTGGTCTCCACAGTGACAGTTGGGCCCAATATCACAGACTATGAGGTATGTGCTCTGGTTTCTGTTTCTGGGTTTTCCGAACATTGCAAGCATGTTTGAGGTGATAACCCTGACTGTATGCTGTTGGGATGTTTTCTGCATTCATAGATCTTGGAGAATGATGAGTTTCAAAATGGCTCGAACAGCTTTGAACAGGAATATGAGGAATATGAGGTTTATGAGGACCGATTTGACCCAGCGGAGAGGGAGATGCCGGGCACATGGGATGGAAAGGTACACTTTTGTACCTCAATAATAAATTAACTAAAAACACACAAGCAAACATGGATTTCCTCTTTATCCCATTTAGGGATGCCCAAGTTGATAGTAAAATAAGACAGAAATGCAGTAATAGTAGTTTTTATACAGTATCAGATTTATGTCAAAATATGCAAAATGCATAAATATGCAAAAGCAATGCTTACTTAACTGAGAAATAATGGAAGATAAATGTCAGTTTTAATTCAGTTATTTAATATTTCTATTAATATTTAACTTTGTTAATACGTGTCCACTTTCCATTAGCTTATTTATTTATTATTTAATGTTTACATAAATAAAAACTTGAAAAGATTTTCAAAAAGTAATGTTTATTTAATTGAAAAATACTGAAAGCTAAAGTCATTGTTTTAATTGATTTTGAGAATACAGTATTTATATTGATATTTAACTTTTTAAATAAATGCCCACTTTCCGTTAGTTAGTTAGTTTTATTTATTTATTTATTCATTAATTCTTTCTTTCTTTCTTTAAATATTTAACTTCTTAAATAAATGTTCATGTTCTATTGTTTTTGGTGTGGTATAAAAATTGGTATCAATAATCACAAATTTACACTGACAATTTTATAAACTATTTTGAAAATTATTGTAACAACTCCAATCTCAACCAGCTGTGACCAAGATCTCATCTTTTACCTGTTCTTTCTCTTACAGGGCAGGCGATTTGACAAAGGACAGAAGGGAGAGCCAGCTGTTGTTGAACCAGTGAGTGCTGGAGTGTGAAGTTACACACACACATACATACTCACACACACACACACACACACACACACACACACACACACACACACACACACACACACATACATACACATACACACACACACACACACACACACATACTGTACACTGATTTATGTTGGCTAATGCAATCTAATTCTAATCTCCTTGTGTTTTATACTAACTAGGGCACATATTTTCAAGGACCTCCTGGCCCACCAGGACCACAAGTAAGTCATAATACTATTAAGATTTAATAAAGCATGGAGTTTTTAAGAATAATATGGAAAAACATAGGGAAGAAATTGACAGCCTTCAAGTGAATTAAGGTGGTCTTGAAGTGGTGTCCAGTATTTTTTCATAAAAAAACAAAACAATTTGTGTGTCTGTTTATTCCCCAGGGTCTTCCAGGAATCCTTGGCATCACAGGCCCCCCGGGACCCAGTGGAGACCCAGGTGATATGGTGAGTGTCCTCATAATCACTTGACCCACATGACTTGGCAAGAACCTCGAGTCCAGGACACACAGGACACAACCGGGGGATCGGGGGGATGATTGAACTCGTGTGCAGATAGAACAAACCTCACCGATGACTCAGAGCCACTCGAAGGGACCACCAACCTCTACTGAGACCTTAGGCATCAGGGAGCCATGACTCATCTGATAGTTTGACCTAATTTGCGCTGGACAGTGTGTCTGTTCTTGTAGTGTGACTCACTCTTTACACATGATCCCTTAGCATGGTAAGACAGACCGCAGACTTCTAACTGCAATAAAGAGCCTGAATTCATCATTTACCTCTGACAGTAGGGATGAAGATAGATTATTCTTTTGTCTCTGCTCAGTTTAGCGCCTCTGGCCGGTTGCGAATCAACTTCTCTGGGGTGTCAGCTTCACAAAAGAGTTGTTTTAGTAAAAACATCAGACTAGGTTGAGAAAGTGTGTCACTTGAGATGTAAGCTCTTTTTGGCCTT
The DNA here is from genome assembly GCF_001515625.1 of Sinocyclocheilus rhinocerous. Classification (NCBI taxonomy): domain Eukaryota; kingdom Metazoa; phylum Chordata; class Actinopteri; order Cypriniformes; family Cyprinidae; genus Sinocyclocheilus; species Sinocyclocheilus rhinocerous. The sequence continues at coordinate 40,909 of NW_015643560.1, read as the reverse complement.
GTATATCTATAGAGATCCTATAACGTTTCCGAAGCTGAAAGGCAAAGGAATATATTCCAGCCGCAGGTTTTATCTTTTCTTTTGAAGGTTGAAGTTCTGTGTTGTTGGAAGAGGACTGTTGACTGACAGCTTTGATTGGCTGAGATCTTAAATGTTTTACACCAGGCAAATGAGCACAGTAGGCTTTGATACAGGCAACACGTAAAAAAACAAACAAACAAAAAATCATTAAGTGTTAGACTGCATTCAGGAAACAAGCCAATGGATAGGGAATAAACGAAGAACGCTGTTGCTTATGCGATTGTTTTATCAAGTAAGTATTGCTGATACAATTGTGCACACATGCATGTACAGAAATGCTCCTTCAATTAATTGAGCTAATTGTCTCTCCTCCCACAAGGGTCCTGAGGGACGTCCAGGGCTGCCTGGCGCTGATGGGATACCAGGTCCTCCAGGCACTTTGCTTATGTTACCCGTAAGATGAAGTCATTCCTTCAGTAACACATTTAAACCACTTACATCTCATTAGCAGGAGTTGTTTGCCAGAAGAAAATAATTAAAATTTTACATCACAAAACATGAGGCCTGGGCCTCAATAGCATATTTTGGCCACATGGTGGAGCTGTGATATAATCAGACTTAATGGCATCCAGTATATTTCCATTTATTTGTGTGCTAAACATGTTAAAATATATCTTTAATAGTGACTTACTTAATGTACATAAATTATTTAGTTAGTAATCTCTTTTTTGCACTCAGTTCCAGTATGGAGTAGACTCTCAGAAGGGACCTGTGATATCTGCTCAAGAGGCGCAGGCTCAAGCCATCTTACAACAGACCAAAGTAAGACACCCAAACCAAACGGTCTTTGGCTCTTACATCTGTCCCCTTCACTCATTTATCATGACTGTATAATCAGTGGTGTTTGCTAAAACAAGCATCACTTTCACTAATGCGCATATATAGGTTTAGGGATTTCAACAAACCACTAACACCAAAAATATTGAAATTTGGAATGTACTGTAACTCATCCTGTATGTCTGATACAGACACAAATTAAACCTACAAGTTATGTGGCTATGTGAGGAGATGTGTCTGTTAGTTTTCTATTATATATTCTATAACTATTAATGTAATTCATTACTGTGATGCAAAGCTGAATTTTCAGCAGCCATTACTTCAGTCTTCGGTGTCGCATGATCCTTCAGAAATCATTCTAATATGCTGATTTGCTGCTCAAGAAACATTTATTATTATCAATGTTGAAAACAGCTGTGCTGCTTAATATTTTTTGTGAAAACCGTGACAGCATTTGATGAATAGAAAGTTCAAAAGAGCGTTTATTTGAAATAGATTTTTTTTTTACTGTCTTTACTGTCACTTTTTATAAATCAATGCATCAATGCACCTTTGTTGAATAAGATTATTTTTTTATTCACAAAACAACAACAAAAAACATAATGACCAAAAATCTTTGAACTGTAGTGTACTTGATTTATTCAAATAAAAATATAATTTAATATGACTGAATTGACCTGACTTCATTAGGTTGAAGTTTTTTTTCTTTCTTTGGTTTTACTTTTTTACAGCGCACCAACACACAAAATCTGCTCAGAACTCTAGGCATGTTACAACCTACAACACCCTAGCTTTACACACGATGTCTTCAGAAATTGTAAAACTATAGATGTTGTGTAATATTAAATGGTGTTACAGTGTATTATCCCAATACGTAGTTGTTTATGATCTATACTCAGCTTAAAGCCAGGTTTGAGAATAGGTCATTTTTGAATTTTGGACAATATAGAAATGGTGATGCAAAGCTGAATTTTCAGCAGCCATTACTTCAGTCTTCGGTGTCGCATGATCCTTCAGAAATCATTCTAATATGCTGATTTGCTGCTCAAGAAACATTTATTATTATCAATGTTGAAAACAGCTGTGCTGCTTAATATTTTTTGTGAAAACCGTGACAGCATTTGATGAATAGAAAGTTCAAAAGAGCGTTTATTTGAAATATTTTTTTTTTACTGTCTTTACTGTCACTTTTTATAAATCAATGCATCAATGCACCTTTGTTGAATAAGATTATTTTTTTATTCACAAAACAACAACAAAAAACATAATGACCAAAAATCTTTGAACTGTAGTGTACTTGATTTATTCAAATAAAAATATAATTTAATATGACTGAATTGACCTGACTTCATTAGGTTGAAGTTTTTTTTCTTTCTTTGGTTTTACTTTTTTACAGCGCACCAACACACAAAATCTGCTCAGAACTCTAGGCATGTTACAACCTACAACACCCTAGCTTTACACACAATGTCTTCAGAAATTGTAAAACTATAGATGTTGTGTAATATTACATGGTGTTACAGTGTATTATCCCAATACGTAGTTGTTTATGATCTATACTCAGCTTAAAGCCAGGTTTGACAATAGGTCATTTTTTAATTTTGGACAATATAGAAATGTTACAAATTCAGTACAAATACAAGTATAAATGCAGGTTAAGGATGAAGAAAAATGTGGAACTTTTCTGTTTGTTTTTATTTTTCTTTGCTTCTAGCTATCATTGAAGGGCCCTCCAGGTCCATTAGGTCTCACAGGGAGGCCAGGCCCAGTGGTAAGAAATCTTTGTCCTTTATTTTCCAGTTTATTTCAGATTTTTTTTTGTACCCTCAGATTCCAGATTTTCAAATAGTTGTATCTCGGCCAAATATTGTCCTATCCTAACAAACCAAACATCAATGGAAAGCTTATTTATTCAGCTTTCAGATGATGTACAATCTGATGATTGACCCTTATGACTGTTTTGTGGTCCGGGGTCACATATAGTCCCATTAGGAGAGGCCATGCACAGTAATAAGGACTGTGGCTGTATTCCACCATATATATCAGCTTCCTCTGCAATTCAAGTTTCTTCTCTGTGTTTACAAATCTGACTTTAACCTATGATTATTAGCGCTGCTTGCTAAGGCAAGTCACTACTACTATTGCTCATACTTAGGTTAGGGATTTGAACAACCACCCTAATGCTAAATATTAAACCTCAGTACATATCTCATTTGAAATTGTAAGAAGCAAGAAACTCCTTAGCAACTGCACAGCAATGCCCTAGCAACCAGCCACAGAAGAGTTCTTCAGGGATGACGTATTTTTGTAGGCCAATCCAAAAGTTAGCATCACCCTGGTTCCCTCAACAAAAAGCCAGTAGGTTTTTTTGCACTGGCTTTTGGATTATTGCAAAAAAACAAGCTTTGTGACCAACAAAAGTCAATGATTCCTACACATTTTGTTCATCAAGATAATCTTCACATATGAACACAACTTATATAAGCCTAATATACAGTCACATGACTTTATTGTACCACCACTAAGCTTCAGACACCTCTTTAAATCTTTATTTAAAAGCTACAACTCTATAAACACAATGGAAATGGACTAGTGAGTAGATAAGTCTTCCTATTTGGTGTGATGATATTTAATGTTCTCGACAACTCCCAACTTCTGTACTCCCATTTAGCCACTTTTTACCATCCGCCATTTTTAAGACACTTAAAAGCTTAAAAAAAAAATCACGAGTGAGGTATTATTACTAAAGTATTTTATGTCGTAGAATAAACATGAAGATATTTTAAGCTTGTGTGAACTACAGACCTTATTTCAGGCCTTTAACCAAAAAACCCATTACAAAACCCACTGACTTCGGGGTGATATAACCAGAATTGCAAAAATGGTAATTTCTGGGTTTTAGGACTCAGTCCTGCAGCTCTCTATATGTTGTCGAGTTTTGCATGGGCAACCACCACAAATATCCCATTTTTGTTTGTGATTAGCTTGTGTGTGTATGTACTAAATTTGTAGATTCAGCTGCCAGAGCTAAAAGGAACACCGGAAACTTTAATTTGTCCCTAATCGTTCTGGTCATTGATGGAACAGTTTGCTACTGAGAGCTGTTTTATTGTGTGCACTGACAATAGCAAGCATTCAGTCCTGTCCAGCTGCAGGACCCGTCAGTAAATAAATCACACAGAGCTATTTAGCACAACAGCAGCGTGTTTGATGAGGAAGTGTGAGGTGCTCCCGCAGCTCTCAGAGTCCCAGCACCGGACGCATCCGGCTGAGAATCGCAGCAGATGGGAAGGTTCCTCTGAGGCGGCCTGTCAAACCCTGCCACATGCCACACACACCTCTGCCCCATAGTCACTACTCACATCTGTGTGTTTGTGTGTTCGAAGCAAAGCATATGATATTGTGAAAGAACAAGAGTTCTGTTTAGCTAATGAAGTGTGCTGGTTGATTGTGTTTTGTCGATCTTGCTCATGGATCTCTTTCTTTTTTGTAGGGTGACAGGGGCTTTGATGGACTACCTGGTCTTCCAGGGAACAAAGGACATCGAGTGCGTAAAGAACACCAAATTACTTAATCAAATCACACAGTCTGTTTACTGCTCATTCAAGAGTGGCTCTTAGATGTGTCTAAATGCTCCACTTCACTTTTAATAAATCTAATTTAGAATTCACATTGTGTGCCGTATCTCAAATGTGACTCTCATGTAAACATTCCTCAGGGAGACAGGGGAAAACCAGGACCCCAAGGTCCACCTGGAGAGCCCGGTCATAAGGTAATACAGATTCGCCTTTACTTCTATCCTGTTTTTCGGAGCTTTGTGCAAACCCCCTAAATGAGTCTTTTATCAGATTACTAATAATCCGTTTAAAGATCCCCTGCACTGCCCCAGGTGTGTACTCACAAATCGCATGAAAGAGACAAGCCTTGCACTGTGTGGGATGTTCTCATTATGCAAAGTTGAAAAATGTATGCAGCAACGATTCACATTGATCATAGCTTTCAAGAATGGGAATATTTTGCATACAACTCTTCTGACATCCTTCCTCAAAGACTAAAGGCCGGATCTCACTTATTTTTTTCCTACCACAATGAAGATGATTATATTGGCAAACTAATCTGAAATGTTGATTGACATTTACTATTGCAGGGTTCGGATGGACCTGTTGGACCAAGAGGGCAACCGGGAGAACCTGTGAGTGGCACAACCCAACCCACAGACAGATACACATGCACATGGGCGCATAAAGACATACACGTCTCTGACATCCCATGGGCAGCCCCGTGTTCATGCTTGGCACAGTCTGATTAATGGTGGCTCAAGCGCCATTTAAGTCTCGGCAGGTGAGCTGTGATCCATTGAGGCACCGGCTGTTTAAATGGATCACCCAGAGTAGTAAGGGACTTGAGCACCATTACAGCACGGTGCCTGCCGAGAGAGAGAGATGCTGTGGAGATAAATGTGGGGATGGAGATAGATGAGCTGGGAGATTGGTGAAGGGAAGAGATGAAATCCTGGCCTGCATGATTATATTTCCATATCAATCACCTCCCTGGAGATCACAGATGTGGCTCTGGAACAGGTGGCTTGGCCGGTGTACAAAGACCAAGACTGACAAAAACAAAACACACACGCCAGCCATACACATACATACACACACACACACACACACACACACACAAACACAGCACAGCACAGCCTAAACAGATGTACACCCTTATGCATATACCAGCTGTAATCTGTAGTTATATACTATTCGATCATTAACACACTTCACCTTCATAACGTTAATGGGAGTTTCTGATAAGTTTCTGATTGTTGTTCTTTACAGGGGCTAAGAGGACTTGTGGGGTCAAGAGGGCCACCTGGTCCACCTGGGCAGCAAGTAAGACAATTGCCCATCCTTCATATTTACATAATGGCTAGTTTTCATGCACAACATGAATAGAGGTGCTGTGGGGTTATTAGGATGTTTAACTGCTGCATTATTTTGAAACAAAACCTTGTGTTTTGCTTTTAGGGAATTCAAGGCGTCAATGGTGTTCAAGGGGCAAAGGGCAACTTGGTGGGTCTACTATGAAGTTTTCCATGCATGTATTACACAATGTCGGCCGACAAATTAATTCCAGATTAGAGCACTGGAAGGTTTAGTATGGTTGTTCGAAACAACATGTCTGATATAACCATTGAGAAATAACCTGTAGAGGATCTGTTGCACTGGCAGACGGTAACAGATCCCTTGAGAACTGTAGAGCAAAGTTACCTCAAGCCTGCATCTTTTCAATTGACATATGCTGCCGTTAAGTCATGTTGAAATGATAGTATTTACACGAAGATTGCAAATGAATTATACCACAATGGTTTAATTACCAGTGGGAACTCTACATTTTCTTTGAGCCCCAATTTTCAGAGTTGGGGGCGTGTCAATTAAAGAATCACAAGAGAAGCGAATTGATATTGGTTGTAATTAAATGAATGATCCTGGGTTAAAAACAAGCTTTATTGACAACATCTGTGGCTTACCACAGAAAATTTGGACTCATTCAACAGTTTTTAAAAAGAAATGTGTTGACAGAAATGCACTTACAATGAAAGTATATGGATATGTTGGCCATTACCCATATGGGTAAGTCTCCCATTCTCAGTGTTTAATTCTCGACACATTATTTGTTGTTTTTACAAACTGGGAGTTGATTTTTTTTTCTATGGGTTGAATTTTCATTGTGAATGTTGACTGTACATTTTAGTTTGTATGCACTTTGTGTGCTGTTGATTAAAATCAGTTATAAAGCTTGACAGAAAATACTTCTCATTTAGCCAGTTTATGAGGCGACAGCCCTGCGCAGCAAAACTATATTTCCCATCGTTCTCAGTGACAGCTGGAGAGATCTAAAACACATAGTTAAAGCATCAATAATGCACATCCTTTGCTCTTGATTTTGTGGTAATATAGCAGCAAATAAAAAAAGTTAAATAAAGAGAATAAATATTAAATATCCCACCATGTCTATTTTAAATGAACGCACATAGTCATAATTAGACTTGCAAACTAAAGTAGAAACTTCCCAGGACTTGAAGGCAGCAAAAGTCCTAAACTAATGTCTTTACAAAATGATGATTATCATCATGCAAAACTAATGATTTTTTTCACCATTTTACAGGGACCACCTGGTGAACCTGGACCTCCAGGTCAACAGGGGAACCCAGGCATACAGGTATACATCTATCTACACTCCAGTACTGCCTAATGAAGCCATGCCAGCAATGCAAATGTGCACTGTTACTGTAGAACTAATCTAACACTTTTGCCTTTGAATAAAGAATTGTGTTCTTTTTCAGGGCTTCCCTGGTCCACAGGGACCTATAGGCCTGCCAGGAGAGAAGGTAAACTCTACAAGTCTTGCTTTATTTCAGTTTTAAAGCACTGACCTTTGACCCCTTACTAGATGAGCATTTGAAAAGAAGCGTTGAGTGTGGGTGAGTGAGCATCTTAGTGTGTGTGCTTTTATTCATATTTCCATATGAAGCTAGACAGATAATCAATAGCAAAACTTCACGTACGTACACACACACACACACACACATACCTTCTCTCAAATGTGCCTAAGCACATTATTGATATTGATTGCATTTAACAAGCGTGTGTGTTTGTTCGTTTGTGTTTTTTTTTCCAAACAGGGCCCTGAGGGCAAACCTGGAATGCAGGGCCTTCCTGGGATTGATGGTCCTCCTGTAAGTACTGTTCTCCAAAACTATCATAGGACTGAATTTTAATTTATTTTATTTATAAAGTATCTCTACTAGCCAGCAGGGGGCACTATGGTGCGTACGGACACATGCGCATTGGCAAATTTCATTCACTACCACAAATATTCACAATAAATCTTCACAGCATAATTTTCATGCACAGAATGCTGAAAAAGCGATGATGCAGAATCCTTAGTCCAGGCCTGGCCTTTTGTGTTGGCTCATTAGCTCTCTCACAGAAACAGGATGTCCCCTAATCAGCCCGCTGTCATGCTAACACCTGGTTATCCTGTTCAAATCACAGGGTCATCCTGGAAGAGAGGGACCCGCTGGGGAGAAGGGACACCAGGTGGGTTACAATCACACGCACACACTGCTGCTCCACTGACCTGAATAAGCGTTGAAAATTTGAAGAGGAAACGGAGAGAGCCAAGAGTCTAAATGCAGCACCACGCAGAAAAGCGCTGTCCTGTTCATGGTCCCCTCTGTCTGAAGCCTTTTGTTACAGGCGCTCCAGCTGCAGTCGCTAAATTATCACCATTCACAAAGCATAACGGCGTGCTTTTATGCATGCGCTATTGCAGTAATTGCACACTTGAATCAAGCCATCCGTATTGTGTGGTCATTGTTTCGTTTTCACCAATGTAGCCTTGCGCTGCATCATCATCACCAAGCATTCATGTTAACGTATTATATTAGGCGTGCAATAGTTTAATCATAGATAAATGACAGGGTATTTATTGTTAATGCAGTGCTTTCTCCTTCACTGCTTGAACTCTAAACTGACTTTTCTATTTAGGGTTTATCAGGAGCACAAGGGCCGGTTGGATATCCCGGGCCCCGTGGAGTCAAGGTGAGCAGTTTTGAGATCGCAGCTTGTACGGTTAGCTCCAAAAACACTCAAAGACATTCGATCTAGGATGACAGACTTTTGATTGACAGTCCGACTGTGGGTGAATGGCAGACAACTGGCTCAGGTAGACCAGTTTAATTCTCCCGGAAAAACCTTGACAGTGCGCAGCACTCGTGATGGACATTCGAAAACGCAACAAGGAGGAAAATGAACCTGTCTGGGCTTGTTTGTGTGGAAGTGTGTGATGCCTTCAGCATGTGGTCAAGGAATAAAAAATGGATTTATCTTGCTAGCTTGTCATCCAGATTATTATCGTCTGTGTCTATATTCTGTCACAATGGTATTTTTATTTGTTGCTGTATTTCTCCCCTCCAGCATTTTGCAAGCCGTGACTTTTATTACTTTAAACAGTCAGTGCTGGTATTCATGTCAAGACATCATTTTTGAGATTCTGCCTTTCAGGTGAACGTTCCCTACCTGAGGTTTGGAGATGTGCAGAGATCTCTGCGGCACACACTGATAAATTTTGTTCTTTTCTAACAGGGTGCAGATGGGGTGAGGGGACTGAAGGGTAGCAAGGGGGAGAAGGTGAGAGAAAAAACATAATCCACTTGTTTTCTCATAACAAAGCCAAGGAAAGAGAAGACTCATTCAGTTATCAGTGTAGTGATAAACCACTGTGCTTTACTGATAGTGGCTTCACATGATGTATGACGTTCTCTGTCGTTTCTTGAATGCACTCTGTTTTCATGCTGCACATCTGTGTGGAGTAATTTCAAGGTATTTGTGGATAATTTAATTATTTTTGTCCGTTACAGGGTGAAGATGGTTTCCCAGGGGCCAAGGGTGACATGGGTATCAAGGGAGACAGAGTGAGTCTTTCCATTCAGCCCGAATAGTGTGCTTGTTAAAACAAACATCATTATTATTTCTCAAAAATTTTCAATGCCTTAAATATTAAACTACAATGTTTGAGTGGTCCCACACCGTTTGTGCTATGGACACAAATTACACTTCGTATCATGCAGCTTTTTGAGAAAAGGTATTTTGCCAAAACCATACATAAAAAAATGGTGATAACCACTCAAAATTTCTTCAGAAAATGTAATGTGTATTTATAGATGGCATATATTGCAGATTTAATAGTAACTTGTGTGTGTGCATTTTCAGGGTGATACTGGGGCTCCTGGAAATCATGGTGAAGATGGACCAGAGGGGCTGAAGGGTCAGTCAGGACCCATGGGAGAGCCCGGATCTGCAGGCATTGCTGGAGAAAAGGTAATTGCGGCTTCTAGTCTAATGGGCATTGTTTATATTCCAATAATTTTTTTTTTTGCCTTAATTTTCCTGACTTCTCATTCCATGTGTAGGGCAAACTTGGAGTTCCAGGATTGCCTGGATATCCCGGCAGGCAAGGCTCTAAGGTAAAGAATTATCATTGAAATAACAATAACCTGATTTTTTTTTTTTTTACCGAAATCTGAAAGCTGCAGGTCTCAGTCATGGTATATTAATATTTCAATATTACATTTTTACTGAGGATGATTAATGGCCATTTAGAGGCTGTTTTATTAATAGCTTATCTGAAACTACAATTATTATTTGGCTTATTTATGGTAATGGGACTTCAGAGGTTAATTTGTGGTTAATTAAATGTAGAGTTTGATTAATGAATGGAATGTGGTAATTGATTAACCTTCGCGTCGGTCCACAGGGATCGGTGGGCTTTCCTGGAACAGCTGGGGTGGAAGGAGAGAAAGGAAAGAGGGTAAGAGGCCGGTGCCAAGGTACACTGTCCGAGGGACTACACATACCCCGCTGCATCAATGTGTGTGTGCTCATTTTTATATGCTTTCTTTACAGGGTCCGGCTGGACAGACTGGTCCCGATGGTGAAAGAGGTCCAAATGTAAGTCTTAAGCATACTAATGAAATGTAAAACATCTATTGTTTTACTACATACACATGCAGGGATTATTGAGGGAACAGTCAATAATAATTGATTGAACAATTGTTTTAATCATGCATTTGTTTTGTAAGCATGTTTGTGTGTTTGGTTCCTGTTGTTGTAGGGTGCACGTGGGGGAAGAGGAGCAAGAGGACCGACAGGAAAGCCTGGAGCCAAGGTAAGAAATCCATCCTCATACAGACAATGATCCTATAGAGTTCCTTTTAAATAGGTGGTATGGTATTTGTTTAAATTCATGTGACGTCCCTTTCTTTGTCTTATGTTCAGGGCTCTGCTGGTCATGACGGTCCACAAGGTGCCGCAGGAGAGAGAGTATGTGTTATCTATTACAATTCTCCTCGTATTACATGGTCAATCTACTAAACTAATGTGAGATTTCACATTTCTTTTCATTGCCAGAGATAAATGAATAACAGTGTTTCTTCTGCTCTGCTTAAGGGCCCTCAAGGTCCACAAGGACGCGATGGAGAGGCCGGGCCAAAGGGACCAAACGTAAGTGACCAGTAAAGAAAGAAAACTCTTTGAGAGAATGAAAGGATATCTCTAACGTTTTTTTGTCCTTTCTTTTCAGGGCCCTCCAGGAAAGGACGGGTTGCCAGGTCACCCAGGCCAACGGGGAGAGCCAGTGAGTCAATTCATATTTTAAAAAGAATCGTTTCATAGAAAGGTAACCATAGTCATGTCCCAAATTGTGTGCTTGATGTGGACTTGTGACACATTTGATGTGACTTGAGAGCACCCTTCTGAATCCTTAAATGACAAATAAGCAAAGACCCTGAGACCACTGTGTGTCCCATTTGTCATTTAATTACTCAAGTGCTTTTAAGAGCCACTGTTTGCCCTCAGTGCTGAGCTAATGCAGACTTCACTGTGAATTACTACCCGACATTTTATGCGGCATCACATCACCCAAGAGTGGGGTGAGGACAACATTTGGGACAGGGCCCATCTTGGGCTTTAAATTAATTTCCATATCTAGATACACTGAATAGTAATTAGTTGTTTGATAAGCAGTGGGAAAGAACATTTTCACATTCAAGTTTTTTCATACAGGGTTTTCAAGGAAAGACTGGTCCCCCCGGGCCTGCTGGAGTGATTGGCCCACAGGTAGGTCGATCATACAGGCTTGAATGAACAATGCCTTCCTGCTTCATGGTCTTCGTTCAGTTCCATGAAGCTATGCAACATTTATGAATGTTTGATCTGATCTACTGTAATAAAGCTGTCTCACTTATCTTCTATTCCAGGGAAAAACTGGGGAGACTGGTCCCACTGGAGACAGGGGACATCCGGGTGCCCCAGGACCCCCTGGAGAGCAAGGTCTGCCAGGAGTCACAGGCAAAGAGGGAGCCAAGGTTAGATATAGCATTAGATTAGATAGCATTGAAATCATCATCATCACGTAGCACACCAAACACATCCATCTAGTTATAAGTTACATTGCTCATTACACTCCATATGTTTCTGCTCATTCAATATGAATAGAGCTCCCAGCATGGCTCAGTGCCTATAAAGAGTGATGGATGACTCCTAATGAGTGAGAGAGTTGTGGAAACAGAGATCCATCTTTCTGTGTTCTCTGGTCTCCAGGGAGATCCAGGCCCCGCAGGGCTGCCCGGGAAGAGTGGTCCTGCTGGGCGTCATGGATTCAGAGGAGAAAGAGGCTTACCTGGCACTCTGGTAACGTACCTCAGCACATCTGGGAGAATATCTTCTTATAATCCCTGCTGTCATGGCTGCTGCCTTTACATAAGTGACAACTGTTCCAATATGACAGCAGGCTTTGTACAAATAGACAGATGGCAATTGTTCTAGGATTTTTTTGGACATATATATCTTATCTCTACTGTCTTACATTTATGGCTTATTAGGGTACTGCTGGTCTGAAGGGTGGGGAAGGCCCCCCTGGTGTTGCAGGACCAATTGTAAGTGATTTTTCCATTGTCCTACACCTTCCTCCTCCTTTGTGTTTTCCTCAATATACTCCACCTAACTAAAATGTTACATTCCTTTGTCTGTACAGGGTGCCACAGGAGAAAGAGGACCTGCTGGACCTGCAGGTGCCATTGGTCAGCCTGGTCGTACGGGAGGTGTTGGCCCCCCTGGGCCAATGGGAGAGAAGGGCGACCCGGTAAGTGACGACAGGATATTTTACTTTGTGAAATGAGAAGATTTACTACTGTGCTAGAGTAGCTTCAAGAGTAATTACTAATTACCTCTGTTCCTCTTTAGGGTGAGAAAGGTTCATTTGGTCCTGCTGGGCGAGATGGAGAACAAGGGCCTGTGGGATTACCTGGTCCTGCAGGGTCACCTGGTCCACCTGGAGAGGACGGAGATAAGGTACAGCTTTGACTACTTTTTCAGCAGTTGCACATGCTTGTGCTCATACTGCTTGTTATTTATGGGCATGAGTATGTTTTTCAGGGGGAGACAGGAGGACCAGGGCAGAAAGGCAGCAAAGGAGACAAGGGAGAGGGGGTTAGTATCTCTATCTTGTCTAGGGATGTGTCCGAATCTGAATACCGTGTTCGGAAAGGAAATGATGTGTACTAAGGAACCCCTAAAGGGAATAAATATGAGATGGGAGGAAAAAATATATTTCAATGCTTTCTCTCATAATTATATCGTTGGGTAATTACACTGTATATAAAAAGCGGGCATCAGGAAGCCGCTATTAATATGCGGGGCATTGAAATCACTTTTGAATGTGTGCTCACTTTTTTACTTTCACTTTCAAGATTCACACCTACTCTGTGTATACTATGGAGCGGCTGTACTTACCACACATTTTACAAGATTAGATTTCAGTTTACAAGATTAAATGTCAGTGGTGCTCAGGATCTGCAAATCATTTGCCATCGTCCTATCAGTCATCTCTCTTTAATCTGTTTATGTGGTAAGTGAAATTTTATATACTGTAATGTAACAAGCTACTGCTAGCAAGATGCTAACCATGTCCCTTTAGTGGCTCCGTAGAACGCTTTATTTGTTTTCTGTGCCTTTCCGAATACGGATTCACTATTCGGGCACATCCTTAATCTTGTCATATGTTCTGAATATTACATGAACTTTCATTAGAGGTATGTAACACCATATCTCTGCATTTTATTTCACAGGGTCCCCCAGGGCCACCTGGGAGCCAAGGACCTCCTGGACAGCCAGGAGCACCAGTATGTATGAGTGTGGTGTGCGTGAGGGTGATGTTGCTTACAATTCTGTGTGTGTTCATAGTCCAGCACTCATGTCTCTTTCAGGGTCTGGATGGAGAGCCAGGGCCCCGGGGACAGCAAGGAATGTACGGCCCTAAAGGAGATGAAGGTCCTCGCGGTTTTAAAGGGGCAAATGGACCACCAGGGTTGCAGGTACAGCCTATGCCACATACATATGATTTTTCAGACCATCTTTCCACACTGCGACTGTAAAGTTAAACCAAACTAAACCGATGAAATCAAAGTTGGGTCTATAAAAAACAATAACAATAACAGAAGATTGTTTGGTTTTCTGGACATTTTTGCAAATAGACTGTCATTTTAAATCTACATCCCTGAGTAGTTACATATTGAGCATTCTGTCAGTTCCAGATGTCCTTATCTATTGACTGCATGCATGAATTCACTGTTTGCAAAATCTTAGCTCATCTTCATCCAGATGGGACATAGTTTTCACAGTTCATTGAGGGGGTTAATCCACCTTAATTCTGAAACTGTCTCTAAAATGAAATGTGTTTATTTTTTAGGGAATGCCAGGACCCCCAGGAGAGAAGGGAGAGAGTGGCCATGTTGGAGCTATGGTAAGATGTGCATATCATAAACTCCTCATATGAATACTTTGGCACTAGAATCATTTTTTTAGCCTCTATAATACCCCTAAATGATACACAATGCGTGCAGCAATTTTGGGGGGAAAAAAAATCATCTCTCTTTTAGTTCTTGAGTTGTATTTTTTTTTTTATTGAATTTGCCACATCCCACAGGAGGATTTGGATTTGAACTGACTGTATTTGAGTTGAAGTGTTCTTTCACCCTAGTCCATGAAATGGCCAGATATAAAGAAGTATATATAAATTTGAAAAAGTACAAATTTCTATATATTCAAACAGCTGTTTGTCTGTCAGACTGTAAGAAAACTCAGGACTACAATCGAGGCGTTTGAGGAAGTTCAACAGTGCATATTGATATAGAGAATTGCTAACATTTTTAATTCTACCTTTAGTACAAATTAAAAGTCTGGATCCCAAATTCGTAGACTGCAAATATAGAAATGGAATTGTAAAATTCTCCAAAAGAAAGGAAGATTCATAAGTACTACACTTCTACATGCAAGTTGTCCCAAACCTGAATGATTCCTCAGATCATGTCATTTGTCAAAGAGAACAGTGCTGTTACTTTGCTAAACCAGTGGTTCCCAAACTTGTTCCTGGAGCCTCAAGCACAACTCACGTTTACTTACATTAACATAAAATGTAAAAACATAGTTTGTTGTACAAATTTATTCATGAAGAAACAATCATTCACTCGAGTATTAAGTCAGTCCAACATTCCAAACCTGCACAGCATTTCTCTTAACAGGACTCTGTGTGTGTAGGATGAGAGTCAGTAGAGAACTATAATACAGTGAAAGATGAGGAAACCATGAGAGAAGCTGTATGAGACTGGGGCATTATTCATGAGTGTGAGTGTATAAGTGTCAGGCCCGTGTGAGCCGAGAGTGACAGAAGAGAGAGTGATGCTGGTTCTGAAGTGGAAGGCAGCGTGACAGCTGCTAATCAGATTACCGTGAGCCTGGGCTGTCTAATGAGCACACTCCTTTGTGACAATCTTCTCGCGGCTCCGTCAACCATGAAGGAATGCAAAACAAGATTGTCAACAGTTCCACACACTTGCACGATTAGATGAAGTGCATCAAAACTGGGCAAAAACAAAGCCACAAGACCTCACTGGGAACATCTCATCCATGAGAGAATGCCGTGGATCATGGGATTCCCAGGCCCTAATGCATAGCCACTGAATTTCCCGTTTTCCCTGTACCAGTTTGTGTTAAGCCTCTTTGATGGATTCTGGAGAGTAGGATATTGTATATTGTTGAGCATACACACACTCAGCCTTGGTGTTGATCCTCGCGGTAGTCTATCCAGCTGGATGCCTCGCGCTGCACTAATATCTCTTGGTGAAGACCGCGTGCAGTGTGCTAGCAACGGTTTTGGTCAGTTTGATTAATGGCTCATGTTCCGCCCTCCGCAGCAATAAGAGGTATACTTCAGGAGTTGAGAATTCATGCAGTGCAACCAGAGAATGGAGAAGTGAGATGGTCCTCATTAAAACCCAGACACAGCACACAGCGAGGAAATCAGCCCGCCCGTAATAGCCTGTCACCACCATGTCAGAGAAAAAAAAACACCTCTCTGACACAGAGAAAGGTGCTGATTGTACAAAAAGAGGAGAGAGAGCAAAAGAGAGAGTACATGTCTAATGATATGTGGGAAATGCTTAAACTTTGTGCTTCTCATCAGGGCCCTCCAGGACAACATGGCCCACGTGGCCCCCAGGGACCCATTGGGGGAGAGGTAAGTGTCTTTGTGTTTTCCTTCCTGTCTATCAGACTGCTTAGCTGTAGGGTTCAAGTGCAGGACAGTAGATTAGCGCTGATTAGGGGTTGTTGTCCCAGTACTGCTGAAACATAATAAGTCTTTGTTTCACGACTCCAAAGAACCCATCCTGTGTATCAACACTCTGCAGATGAAAACCCCCCAGGCTGTTATGAGGTCACATACGACACCTCATTTCTCTTTCCTCAGTCTTTCATCCTCCCCATATCTCTTTCTGCCCACCCTCTGCTGATTTTGAGCGTTAAATTATTAACAAGAAGTGGGATATGATCCTTCTGCAAGAGTTATATTTACTTCTCTATGAATGATTAAGGAATATTAGACTATCATCCTTGAGAGAGAGTTATATTTACCTCTATTAATGGCCGCCTTTGAACATCTCCCATGTGTTAATAATTGAAAAGTGAGAGAACAGAGACAAATGTTGCAGTGACCCGTACACCAGCACTCTCACAGAGCTGAAGAGGAGAAGAGAAGTGTTGTGCACCGGAGCTCATTGTGCCCATCATATGAGAAGCGGCCAGTATACATGTGCTGGTCATCTATTTGGCTTCATGTGTGCACCTCACTTAAAGGCACTCAGCAGAGACACTCCAGAGACCAGGGCAACCACTTCAGTTTAGACTCATCCAAGATATTCATACTCAGCCATTGCAGCCATAAATGCCTCAGCCAGGAGGAAGCTGAACAATATGGCGTTTTAGCTTAATAAAATATGATTGCATATACACAGAGACCATGCTTGGTAGTCTGTAATCTCATCACTGTAATGTCAACAGTCTGCAAGTAGAGGAGACAGCCTTGCATGCATTATGAATGAAACTGACTCAGTTTTGTTCTGTGTGGCAAGGGTCCTCAGGGCATGCCGGGCGGAGTGGGCCAGCCAGGAATGGTGGGAGAAAAGGTAGACCTCCCTCTCACTGTGTATATGTACAAGTGTTTTTGTGATTTATGGGGGAGGTTGTGTTTATTTGTTGGAGGGTGCTGCCTCTGTAACTACGTAAACATGTAAGCCTAAGTATGATAGATGGTTGCTTTCTTTCTTTTTGCTTCCTTCTCTTTGCCGGTCTCTTTTGCTCTCTGTCTAGGGTGAGGATGGAGAAGCAGGGAATCCAGGAAATGTGGGCGAAACTGGCCCCCCTGTAAGTAATTTCTTCCTGTTGCCTCTTTTCTCATTAGTCTTTGATCCCCTGTGTATCACTAACCTCCCTGTTGCTTTAATGTCAAGGGAGAGAAAGGTGAAGTGGGTGAGAAGGGTGATACTGGCCCCCCTGGAGCTGCAGGACCCCCAGGAATCAGAGGCACACCTGGATCAGATGGACCCAAAGGAAACCCAGTAAGTAACTATTCCCATAGCTAAAACTGTCGGGATATTTTTACTCTGACACCATCCATTTTCCTCAATAGGGTCCCCTTGGATTTCCTGGAGATGCGGGACCCCCTGGAGAGCCAGGTGCTAATGTAAGTGCAGCAACACCTGCATCAATTCAAGCTTCAAGATTGACACATTTTGATGGTAAATTCACATGGTGATTTGAATATAATTTTTGGTTGTAGGGTATTGATGGTGGTCCAGGAGCTAAAGGGGATAATGGCGAACCTGGTAAAGCTGTAAGTAGAGTATTCAAGCATTTAGAGATATCGATGTAATCATACATTTGTGAAACTAATTCAAATAAATATTCTGTTTTGAACAGGGACCCCCAGGAGCCTCAGGAGAGCCTGGCCCTCAAGGGCCACCTGGACGGAGGGTGGGTTTTGATTGTGTATTGAATGATTCCCATACTATAAAAAAAACTCTGTAATCTAATCACTAGTCTCCTTCTACACAGGGTCATGTAGGTCCTGAGGGAAAAGAAGGGAAACAGGGAAAAAAGGGGGCAAAGGTGAGTTTTTTATAATAAATCTTCACGTAAAATCATATGTAGCATGTACCCCTTTTTACACAAGGACAACTGTCATTTTTATCTTCTTCAGGGTTCTGCTGGTGCCGAGGGTCCAATGGGAAAAACAGGGCCTGTCGGACCACAGGGACACCCTGGAAACCCTGGTCCAGAGGGTTTGCGTGGGATTCCAGGCTCTGCTGTGAGTCTGTGTTACAGTAAATTAATCTGCTATAAATAGCAGATATCGAACAACGTGACTTACCCACTCTTATTACTGATCTCTCTGAATGCTTAATCTATCTTGAACTTACCAGTCTGTCTGGTCCTTTTCAGGGAGAGCAAGGGTTAAATGGGCCCCCAGGGCAAACGGGACCCCCAGGACCTATGGTAAGGTTTTCACCACTTCTTTCTCTCCCATATCGATCTACAACTCTAAGAAAAGAAGACAGATGATTTTGGGCTTGTGGCAAATTCTGCCTCAAAATTAAATTGAATTTTGTGATTGGCTTTGCTCTATATAGGGTCCAGCTGGATTACCAGGACTGAAAGGAGATCCTGGCATTAAAGGAGATAAGGTATGAGAGTATCATAAACACTTGACACTGTGAGGTATGATACCTGACTGCATCATAGATGTGTTTTTTTTTCCAATTACAGTACATCTCTCACTAAAGCCAAGCATAAAACTCTCAAAGCATAACTTCCCAGCACTGTGCTCATTGTGAAATATTGTGAAGTCTTTGTGTTTGCAAAATTATGGCATGTGGTAACTGTAATGGCTCAGTGCACTAGTCTAGCTCTGCTGTTCTTTATGCTGTCTAGGGTCATGTTGGGCTGATTGGACTTATTGGACCACCAGGAGAAATGGGAGAGAAAGGAGATCGAGGCCTGCCAGGAAATCAGGGAGTACAAGGCCCCAAAGGAAATGGTGTATGTATACATTTCTGCTTTTATGAAC
This sequence comes from Sinocyclocheilus rhinocerous, assembly GCF_001515625.1. Lineage (NCBI taxonomy): Eukaryota > Metazoa > Chordata > Actinopteri > Cypriniformes > Cyprinidae > Sinocyclocheilus > Sinocyclocheilus rhinocerous. Next base: position 22,036 of record NW_015643560.1, on the reverse strand, counting down.
AATATACTTTATAGTATATAAGCATTAGATTTCTGGTCTTTGTTGGAATTTTTCTTCTGAGTTTTATTAAAATGTATGTATGTCTGTATTTTATAAAAATGTAATCAAATGTATGTAAATGTAAATAAAGTAGAGTATGCAACAATGCACAAACATTCTTAAACAAGCCAATCACAAACTCACTGAGCACATGCTAAGAAACTTGAGAAAGTAAGATTGTTTCATGAGAAATGTTCAATAAAAAGCTATACTTTTCTTGTATGAACCATGTCTTAGAAAGGTATAATGCATTTGAATTTAATGTCTATTTTGTCGATAGATTGTTGGGTAAATGTTAGCATGAATGACTAGTAGCCTAATAGAAGTTGGTAGAATCTTGGTTGTCAGGTGCCAATGAAAAAGACAGATGATAATAATGAAATTGTTACACGGACCCCCCTTAACTGCCTTTATTAATGATGGTCTTAAAGAAAATGTTATTTTGATCTCTTGATAATAGGGTGTTTCTGGTCCCTCTGGCCCGACTGGTCCACCTGGACCCCCCGGGTTGTCTGTGAGTTTTTATATGCATTCCTTTTTGTCACTCTATTTACCTTAGTTTTATTGAGGAACAGCAACTCCTTATGAAGGTACCTGGTATGTTTAAATGTATTTGTAGAATCATATTGCCAGTTTTTCAATACTGCTATTTTCTATCTCACTGGTAGGGTGCAATAGGTGAGAAAGGATCTAAAGGAGACCAGGTTGGTATATATATTTTTCATTGCAATCTTATTTTTCAGCCTCTCTCGGTTTATATGGTATTTGTTTGTTTTGATCTGAGCTTTTGCTTCTGTTATGAAACCTGAGTGAAAGACATTGTCAGTGCCTGAGTTGTATCCTGCTGCTCTAACTTGGATAATCCCTCTGAACGAATTGCCCTATGAAGCGCTGAGTTGGCAGGGGCCTTTGAGGGAAGTGACAATTTTAGGGATGCCTGACTAAACTGTTTCTGTTTCTCTCCCCCCGAAGGGAGCCTTCGGTGCAAGAGGAGATCCAGGACCTGCTGGCCCACCTGGACTACCTGTGAGCCATCATATTGTCTCCTTACTTTTCTGTTTGTTTCTGTTTTCCTGTCTCCTCATGTCTCCCATCACTCTGTTTCTCTAGGGCCCACCAGCCACCATGATCGAGCCTCTGCCAATCAGAGAGGGACGTAAAAAGCGAAGGAGACATCCAAACCGACAAGGAGCCAGAGTCAGGGAAGAGAGTGAGGACGAGGAAGCAGTCCAGCTCAACATGGAGGATTTCCTACAGGCAGACGAGTCCCTGGATGACCCAGAAGGCATGGAGGAGGTGTTCGCTTCACTCAACTCAATGAAAACAGAGGTGGAGCTCATGAGAAAACCACTCGGGACCTTCGAGAGTCCTGCCCGCACATGCAAGGAGCTGATGTTGTGCCATCCAGAATACAAAGATGGTGAGGAAATTTACACACATTTTCCATTAGTTAATTAATTTCTTCTATGGGGGGAAATTCACTAAGAATGCCTGCTAATTGTGCCTGTCTTGGTTTATTTGCACATGCTCCCTGTTCACTAAAGGAATTATGCAAATCAGGTAACAGCACACAATCTAAGCTGAATAGAATTTGCACAGTGCAATTCTCTATCAAGCAGGTCAATTCAGAGTGCTTGGTTGTAAAAGATGCTACAGACTACCACAATCTGACAAACTTCACTGGAACTATATAGAATCACTACATTCCACTGAAATCCAGACACCTGAATCAGCTTTTAAAAATGCAGAACGTGCACTTGTCTACACCACACATCTATATATATATATCTATATATATATATATATATGACTTTCAAACTTTCTCTTGACAAATTTTCCTTTTCTTGTCAAAATGCCACTTATTTGACAGGCGACAAGTGGCTAGGGATGAGCACTATTTAAATTTGTGAATTTCTCAGAATTTACAAATTCTTGGTAACATAAGGTAAGCACGCAATTGTACAAAATACCGTGTTGTACACCATGCAAGCGTTTTTTTTGGATTTTTTTTTTTTTTTGGCGTTTTATGCCTTTTATTTAGATAGGACAGTACGTTGACAGGAAGCGAAGTGGGTGAAAGAGAGGGGGGTGGGGTCGGGAAAGGTCCACGAGCCTGGACTCGAACTCGGGACGCCCGAAGCGCAATGGCGCTACATGTCAGCGCACTGCCCACGAGGCCATCGGCGCTGACCGGAATTGAAATAAATGAACTTTTCCACGACATTCTAATTTATTGAGATGCACCTGTATAAGAAGGATTCTCAATTCCGAATCCCACATGACATTGGCAAATAGCACTAGCAGTATCTTTAATGATTCTAATTTACATAGAAAAGAGCTGTATTTGTGCTCTTTGTGTGTTTAATTAAAAAAAATAATTACTGAAAGGGACTATTTAGTGAATTTGCCCCATGTTATTCTCCTCAGCTAAATGAGTATTTAAAAACTATTTTAAGAGATATTGCAATCCACCCCCTCTTAGGTGAATATTGGATTGACCCAAACCAAGGCTGCCATCGAGACTCCATTAAGGTTTTCTGCAACTTCACTGCGGAGGGGGAGACCTGTCTGCACCCTGATAAACGATTTGAAATGGTGACTCTCAAACCATACTCACGTACACTACACACGTCTTCCTGCAGTCTCAGTTCAACAGGCCTTCTGGAGTCTGAAGAAAAACACATCTGATCTGTCTCCTCATCTATCAATACAGGTAAAGCTGGCCGCCTGGAACAAAGAAAAACCGGGCAGTTGGTACAGCCAGTACAGAAAGGGCAAACAGGTGCTTTTCCCTTGCAGTGTTTTTCTCTCATCTTTTAACTGTCTGACTGTCAACACGTATGCAGCACCGAGTTTGAATCTAGACACCTTTTTATATAACTTTTTGCCTCAAAATTGTTTATTGTCGATAAACAGAAAGGCCATAATTTGTTAGAAACATACTGCCTGATGCAATAAATAGACCAGTTGTTATACAGAATTTTTACTCTCAAATTAATGGTGGAACATAGTGAAAGAGATTTTCTAAACTGTCAAACAATCAACAGAGATGCACCACTCAGTGGGTATGTGTCTTTGATTAAAAAAAAAATTAAATAAATGGTATGTCTGGTCTAGAAAAGGGATATGGTGGAATTTATATGCGGCTCTATCTGAAATGCCTCGGGCCAAACTCTCTTGAGTGCACGCTAGCGACCTCCATCCGTCTTGACTCATTAAATGATGCTTGAGACTAACAGCTAAAGCCTGTTTCACTCGGAGCTCATTCGTAAGGTGTGACATCTGACCTTGTTATAGAGATTAAGGAAGACAGATGTCACTCTCTCCTGCCTTTGTTAGAAATAAAATCTAGGAGGGGTGTGCAAGTTAGTATGGATGTCACGCAATAAATGTGTCTAAAGAACTGTCTTTGATTAAGCTGAGTGCTCCTTACCCATGATTCCCCATTGCTGCAGTTCTCCTATATTGACACTGATGGAAATCCAGTGCCTGTGGTCCAGCTGACCTTCCTGAAGCTCCTCAGTGCCACAGCTACGCAGACCTTCACCTATAGCTGCCAGAACTCCGTCGGCTGGTACGACGTGGCGAGCCACAGCCATCAACATGCCGTACGGTTCCGCGGCAGCAACGACGAGGAAATGACGCAAGCCAAATCGCCCTTTATCACATCACTGCATGATGGTTGTCAGGTGAGGAGATTAATGAAATTCAGATGACCTCACACAAGCAATTTGTCCACAGGTTGGTGAATAAACACCCTCAAACGTATAGTGCAATTCTAGTACACCCCAAAAACCAAATCAAGACTTTGTAAAAGGGCATAATAGGACCCCTTTAACATTTTTGATAGTTACTGCAGGTCTTTTCCTGAAGAACCTGGTTATGCCGTCACCGTGTGTTTGTTTGTAAACAGTAATTTTGTCTGTATGGGAAGTATTAGTTTAACACTTCCTTATGCCGAGTTCACACTGCACGATATTAGCCCCGGGCATTTGTCGGCGATTTCGCAAAACCTGTCGGCGAGTGAAAAATGGGGCTAAAATCATTCTTCCTATTGTGAAGTCATGCAATGTGAAACCCCATGTCGCCGATCCATCGTGCAGTGTGAACACAGCAGCAACTGAATGCTACCCCAGATAGACACGCAGTGTGAAAACAACGGCGATCCGACGAGTTTGAAAATCATGCAGTGTGAACTCGGCATTAGAAAAAAATGCCCACACTTAGTTTCTTGGAGTTTAATGAATCACCAAACTAGCCTTCCCTCAGCGGAGAATGGGGAGCTAAAAACAGTCAGAACAAGCTAATTCTAAAATAGCACCCAAATAAGCCTATTTCAGCAGGAGTTTAATGCATTATCCAACAACGGAACCTCACAGGGATACACTCAGCAATTCATCCCCAAGCAAAAATACACTATAAAAGCCCAAACCAGGAACTTTCTTTCAGCTCACGTTTCATTTTCTTTCCACAGACACGTAAGGGCCAAGAGAGAACCGTGCTGCAGATTGACTCGTCGCGATCAGAGCTTCTTCCAGTCATAGATGTAGCAGTATCAGACTTTGGGAATAACAACCAGAAGTTTGGCTTCCATGTTGGACCAGTGTGTTTTAATGGATAACACAGAGTGCCTCATCACAGGACTCGCCAGCTAAAGAAACGAGGCCACCAGTGATATTTATTAAGTAATATGTAGACGGTGGGTTTGTGGCATGTTTCCAAATGACTTTTAAACATCTGATGAGTTGCAAAAGCCCACAAATCCATGGTGGCTATGCAAGGATGCCAACCAGGACAAACTAAGCACATTTATCAAAGGGAAGTCTTTTTTATCTCCTTTTCTGTCTGTCTTTATACTGTACTCACCTGTGGATTAAATTATGAGGCGTGACCCACTAGAGTTCCCAGAACTGCTCCAGCTGAAAAACAAATACATCGTTTGTCTGTCACCTGCGCCACAGACCGTTTTAGCCCACAGCATATATGTTGAATTTACAGCCTGTGACTGGGATCTCATATTTGTTTGTCTCATTTGATAGCAATGATTTGAAATTAATTTGCCACTTGAGGGATCAGCTTCGACATTGAAGAGTAAATATTTCTGAGACCCACTTTCCTGCCTTGACTGCAATATGATGCCAACTGAGGCAATGTTATACCTCTTTACTTGTTTGACAAGAAAATATCTGTTTGTAATTCCTCGCTTGGATATTCCCTGTCGCATCAAACTTGCAGTGTTACTCATCTTTAATCAGTGCACGCTCATACATAAACAATGCTAAATAAGGCCCGAGCTTTTCAAAACGCAAAGCAGTTTATGTGCATGACTCAAATGGAGCCCAGCTGCTTATTAATATGTAAAGTAGTCCGCTCACTTAAGCTGCTTGTCTTGTTAGCGGGCAGCCTAGTATGTTTGCCTGTCAGTGATCCATGTTTCCATGGCGCTAGCGTATCAACCTTTGCTCCACACAGCTGAATTGCTTCATATATGTGTGGTAATGAATGAAAAATACTGTCGGATTGAGAGAGGGGTGTCATACGAGCATTACACTGAAGACTGACTAAATTATGCTTCTTTTTAATGTAAACTCATTCATATCTGAATTTGTGATTACCAAGTTCCTGATCATCAACCTCATAGGATTGTGTGCTGTGTATGTGTGTTGATATGTCTTGTTTGTTGTGTGTTCCCACTGTGGTGCTAAAGCGATTTGTTTTTTTTGCTATGTGTAATGATAATTTGTTGTCTCAGGGGCAGAGGTAGGAAAAGGGAAGACATTTGTGGTGCTTAATACTAATGGAGGGAGATAAACACTCTCAGAAAACAAAGTGCTGTAATATACAGCCAATATGGTGCAAAATATATTTGTAAAGAGCAGGCTTGCCGATGATGTAATGCTGATATCTATATAATATATTGGCAAATTATACAGACGTACACAAAATTGCTAAGAGTAAATGCATTTTATACAATGTTTACTCAAAACTCACATAAAATTAAAAAAAAGAAAAAGGTTTACTATCTGTTGAAAATGAAAGTAGTAACTTCCAAATCTGTTTATCGAGCAATGGCGATCGATTTTACACAATATATACTCAAATTGAAAAAAAAAAAAAAAAGAAAACAGAAACTGATTATTTTTAATATTAACTATACACTGCAAAAAATAGTTTTTACTCAGTATTTTTGTCTACTTTTCCAGTACAAATATATGAAAATTCTTAAATCAAAATTGAGAAGCTATTTTTTATTTTAAATGAAGCAAATTTTGCTTAGAACAAGAAAAAATACCTGCCAGTGGGGTAAGAAAATAATCTGTATTTTTCTAACCCCACTGACCCTATTAACTCAATTAATTTTGATTTCCCCCCCCCCTCAGAAAACAAGACTTATGTCATTTTGCAAGTAAATATATCTAAATTTAAGAATTTTTCAGAATTATATTTGTACTGTAAAGCAAGGCAAAAAAACAGACTAAGACAAGGTTGTTATTAGATATGGACATAAAGCAAACTACCAAATCTGTTAATCGGCACATTAAATTAAACACACTTTATCCATTTATCCACAAAAATTAAAACCAAAAATATTAATTATCTATTGACAGGATTGCTAGATTTGAAACTACATAATGTGGATCAACCAAATTTGTTAATTGGACAATCCCAAAATGACTAAATATTGACAGATAAATTTAGCCTAGTTGCTATCGCTAGCATCCTTATTTCTAAACTTCAGTTCTGCCCATCCTGACCTCTGAACCCTCCTTTGTATAGTGTCTGTGCTACTAATTTTACATAGTGTACAGTTATTCTAAGTATGAATGATAATACTAATTCTGTTGCCTGACAGTTATATTTGTGAAAAAGTGATGAGCGAATTAAAAAAAGCTTTTCTTTTAAGGAGACCTTTTCATTGTCTTCAGAGTGCAAGCAATTTTTCGGGTTCTGAGGCAAGTGTCTTTTTGGAGAGGATCTGTGGATGTCTTCGATAAAGGCAACAGACAAGCATGTCTCTTCATTAGCCGCAGCTACATTCTCTCGCTCTCTCTGCACTTGTAATCAACATCACTTCCTACCTCGCAGATGTAATCAACTCTGATTCACTCCCCAGTTCATTTATTTCAATTAACTTTTGTTTCCTTCCCCAGGAGAGGAACCACGAGGAGAAGGGGAAGCAGACAGCCCTTTGTGTGTACGTGGGTGCATAAATAATGAAATGGCTTTGGATTAAAAAGTGAGCCAAGGAGAATTAACCATATCTGCGGAGGGACACAATAAAATAGGGCAGGGAATTGGCAACCCACCCCGCTCACCTCCCTGTCTGCTGCGTGTTTTGCTAATGCGCTGTTCTTTTCTCCTCTCAACCTCTGCAATTATTTATAAGCACACAAACGAAGCATTCTGAAACCAGTGAGAGATACCCGCTCACCTCTTGAAAGTGAATAAATTGCCTTCATGTAGTTGGCACAGCAAGCACATCTCCTAGAAGCACCGTATTATCGCATTTGAACTAAAATGGTTATTCAGAAGTGAAATGCAATCTCTCACCTCTGATTGCAAATAATAAATGTGAGATGCTTTCTTTCCTAGAAATTTTGGATTTGATGTCTATGTTAGTTCTGAGGCTTGAAGCGCTCTACACGAGTACATGAGCGCAAACGCTTCTAGCGGTGCAATCTTGATTTTGTGTGCCGCTGCGTTCCAAACTCAATTCATAACATAATGCAAGTGGGCGCTATGCCAGTAAACTAAATCAATAAGCCCCAAGAAGCTGTGGTTTACATGTATGTTATTGGCTTCGCTTGGCGTCGTGCCTAACAACGCCCCTTAGCTGTTATAAATACACTGTAAACCACGGCTTCACGGGGCTTATTGCTTTTATAAAACGGTTATTCCATATATGTAGTAAGGTTTCACAGAATAAAACAGAGCAAATAAAGTGTAATGATATAAATAAAAACAGTATTCTTCGACCAAACAATGTAAATCCTTGTTGTGGTTCCAACAAAGTGGTTGCCGTGCAACACACAGAAGTAAACAAAGGTGTAGTGCTGGGCGGTATACCGCTTCATACCGAATACCGGTGTTTATTTTTGTTATGATCAGGGGCGTAGCAGCCATTTTAAAAGTGGGGGGGGGACAGCTGTCAGGTGATGTGACCCTCAATGGCCACACAAATTAAGTACATAATGTACAAAGTACATTCATGTTCACATAATAAATTCTATATAGAATACTAATTGGCGTGTTTTAGAGCACCCTAATGGCAATTTTGGGAACATGCCATGATAGCTTACAGGAAGCA
>NW_015643560.1:1158-11942 GCF_001515625.1 Sinocyclocheilus rhinocerous | reverse complement strand
GGCACGGCTCAGTACGGCACGGCACGGTTCGGCTCGGCACGGTTTGCGTTTCCACTGCAGTTCAGTACCGCTTTAGAGTGGGCGGGATTATTCACATGTCGTTATAGTTGCGCCGCCTCTACTACCACGACTCCTAAAAAAAAAATGTTCATTCCGCCTCACCTCATCAAGCTCTCGCTGGATCCGCACCTCTGCTATCAAAGAGAGGAACGTCTGTTCTTCTGCAACAGACAACACAACTTTTTGGTTGTTAAAAAGGTGCGCTCGTTCAAAACAGTTGCGTTTACACCTCAGTTACATTCATACTATTTAGAACCTACTTTTTTACTGGTTGTGAAGTACCTACTCAGAAGTTATGCGATTTTGGACACAGCCCGACATTTTTCTATCCATTGACCAAGCATTTCCGTTTGTGTACTTGCGAAAAGCATGATTCTAGCATTTCATTTTTAATGAATATATATTACATTCATTGATTTAACTGTTTATTCATTCTATCCAAACTGAATATATTATTCTGAAATAATAATATTGGCAGATGTAGTACACCTCAATTACATTCATACTATTTAGAACCTACTTTTTTACTGGTTGTGAAGTACCTACTCAGAAGTTATGCGATTTTGGACACAGCCCGACATTTTTCTATCCATTGACCAAGCATTTCCGTTTGTGTACTTGCGAAAAGAATGTTTCTAGCATTTCATTTTTAATGCATATTACATTAATTGATTTAGCTGTTTATTCATTCTATCCAAACTGAATATATTATTCTAAAATAATAATAAAAATAATTTTACAATGTGAAAAATATTAATGATCCTAACATTAGGCTTAATTTATGCAAACTATCATTTTATTCTTTTTATTCAGGGGTGAATTGGACATGTTTTTATGCATTTTCCCACTCTAATAGGCTGTCATTTATTTATATATTGTTCACATGCAGCACGACGACTTCTTTCTGGTTTCCCTTTCTTTTTGTCTCTTAGGGAAAAATTCAAGTCATCCCACTGGGACTCTCCTCAAGGTTAGCATTAATGAAAGAAAAAGGCTCTATTTTCTCCTCTTTTAGCTTCCCTCAATCCAATCAAATTTTAACTATCTTAAGCTCTCTGCCTGTAAAGGTCACTCCCCGCAGCTGCCAGAGAATAGCGATGAAGTGGAGGTGGCTCTCTGCTTGCAGCTCGTTCCAGCCGCACATTTTCTCTTCTGTGTACGAGCAGCACAACGTTTCGGCACAAGCTGATAGCTGGCCAGTCCCTACACTGATCTCTTATCAGTGGGTGGCATGAGATTTCTACATTGCTGATGTTCTGAGACCTCTGGCTCAGAGGCATCAGGATATTCAGGCACGTCTCTTACCTATATCTCTACATCTGAGCCGTGCTTTTATCCTCTGGCCTCTCTGTGATGTGCTGCGATCTGATAGATGCAGAGAGGGATGTGTATGGAGAGTCCCCTTATACGAGCTCAGCTAATGTGTTTCAGCCTCCACAGTTCTTCTGGAGCAGTAATGAGCCTCTCCTCGTCCTTTCCTTCACCGTCAGCCTCTCCTTGCACACATTCTACGTCTTCTCTTGCTTTATGTTCACTCAGTTTCTCAGTCCCCTATACCTCTACCTTTCAGTGTGACATTGATTCTAATAAGGCTCGTCATTTGAACATGTCGTCATTGCACAGAAAAAATGAATGATTTAAACAGACATTCAGATTAATGAGTGAGAAATAGATGGATTGAGGGAAGACTTCTGCGTTTACAGGGCTCAACAATAAGGATGGTCTGCATTTTGGGGTATTTGGCAGGACCATCACTTGTTTTAGGCCTGTGAGAGTGAGAGTGTGATCAAAAAAATGCCCTTTTGTTTCTTTTTATCATTTTTTCCCCCATTAAATTTGAATGAATTTTTGTTTATTCTTTTTTTTTCTCTCTGATGATCTGAATATTGGCAGGGCAAGTAAAAATATCTAAAACATATCTTATTGTTGAGCCCTGAATTGTGTGTGATCCCAAACAATTTTTGTCAAACATCACCTCCCAGAACAATACTCATTAATACTAATTAATACTAACAATAATAGAAGAGCTTTCACTGTTGTTTCACACAGTTGTGTGAGCCTACATACAGTACATTCCTGACACTGAAGAGCAATGCATATTTATATTCAGAGCTACTGTTGCTGCTGTGGAAGTCCTCAACCCATCTGTCAAAATGATGTAAACGTGCTATTCCACAAGTCATTTCCATACTTGATTCTAAGTAGTCAAACTAAGAACAAAAATATGTTTGCTCATTTGTGTGCACAGACTGGTGCTCAACCCGTGGTCTTCTTTATTCTCCATTCCCTTGTCTGTGGAGGAGAGAAATTATTTCTCTGACTTCGGGCCATCTGAAGTGATTATCAATAAAGCAAACATTGACTGAGCTGAACAGAGGAAAGAAGATAGAGCTGGAATTAGCAGCGCTGCAGTAAACTCAGTGGACGGGACCGCTGCAGTAAACTCAGTGGACGGGACCGCTGACAGGGACAGTGTCAGATTATTATCTCTGAGACGGAAAGGCCCAGCCGCTTTTCTGTCTCCCCCTCTTCTTTTTGATTTTTCACGGAGTGGCGTTGCTTTGTTATTTTCATTTAATGTAGCCTTCAGCACGAAGGGCGCACCACCTTCTCTGAATGGCAGCATCAAATCACCCAATCTGAGTGTGTTATGCAAATTTCACTCAGACCAATTTAAAACATATTAGAAAGTTAATTATGACTCTTACAAAACCATAGTAGCCATAGTTTTTGCTGAGTTACTATTGGCATTAAAGGGATAGTTCACCCAAAAATGAAAATTCTGTCATCATTTGCTCATGTCATTCTAAACCAATAAGACTTCAGTTATTCTTTGAAACATAAATTAAGATATCAAACCTAAAAGAGATATTTGTCCCTCCATTAAAACTCCAGTTAAACAAAACTTGAAAGATCCAAAAAGTTATAGATTTTAAAATTAAATAAACATGTTTATTTCTGTAATGAAAATGATTAATGGCTAACTGTTAATAGTGCATTTCTACACTGTTAACTGAAAACAGGTTTTTGCTTGATGCTACATCCACGCCACTAGATGTCAATATAAGACGACTTCCATATTATCCATCACAAGAGAAAATATTACTGAACACACCAAAAAACTCTGCCATTGTTAATTACCATGCATATTGTTTTCAAGAGATTGTGAATAACAAATACAATATGCTGCACAAATCTGTGTAAACACATCTTTTCGCGCTATACACAATATATTAGCCTTTACAGTCTTTTTTAAAAAAAAAGCCTGATCGCTTGGAGCAGGACTCCACTTTTGATGGTAAGCAAAATCATGTTAGCTTCTGACAGGAACAATAATGAAAATACTAACTGACAGCTTTTCTGTCAGCAACTTCAGAATATGTAATGATTACAGCAATTGCAATAATGAACTGTAGCTGTATTCAGCACCTCGTACAGCGCTCTTGCCGTCAGACGATTAGCCACCTTGAAAACGGCCTTGGCCTTCAAGCTGACTTTCCCCTTCATTTATTCAAAAGTGAACGTATATGTCATCGATACACCGAAAAGCCATTTTCTTCAGAGTTCAAAATAGCTCAGAATATTTATTTTGCCTCAGAGTACTGTATACATTCCAATTTACCTCCATCTTGCATCAAACCCAGTAATTTAGCCCAAAATGAATGCTGACATGAAAGAATCTGACACAGCTTTTTGGGAGAGCAGAGACACTCCCTGTAAATCTTTAAAGAGAGAGAGACTTTGTGGCTTGACTGTCTTAGTGGAGCTGGGCTACCTCTTGTCTTGAAAGAAGAATTTTAACTACCCACAGTCCTCTCTTTGATTTTCATTTTACATGCGCTAAGTCTTGTAATCAGAGAGATCTGTGCTGTAATCACCAGTACGGCAGAACAAGACGGACAGCATTTGCCGTAAAACAGGCCATAAATCAATCCAAATTTTGTGAATTTCTTTTGCTTCTGTCACGACTCCCAGCTCAACAGCATGTTGATGTCACTTCCACTGATTGTGTTAATTGTAACGGCAGCTACAAAAGTGCAACACGTACAGCTAGGCTTTATTTTAAAAAATCTACTGCAGAATGTTTCCCTGAGGCAAGAAGATAATTTCTTGACATACTGGCATGTTAACAGAGAACTAAAATATTGCAGAACGAAGCTCTGTGTTTTAACCATAGAAACGTTAAGGGTTTTTGGCACTAATCACTGCAAATGTAGGACTCTAAATAGATAGTTTGTGGATGCAACGGAGTGCTCCCCCAGCCACTAACTGCTCGAGCAGTACATGATAAAAGAGCAAGTTGAAAATGTAATTTGTAGGATTATTCCTGTGAGGTCCTTAAGAGACACTGGCCTAAATGACTACAGTAATGCATCATTATTACCAGGCAGAAGTGAGCAGTAGATTGAATGCGAAATCTAATTTTACTCAACTTTGTTTGGGAAAAGAATGCATATTGAAAAATCTACATGAATTTAGCTGGATTAGTGTGAAATATAGTGGGAAGGGTTCATATTACTGACTGTAGGCCTACTGAACTCAGTTATTGTTGTTGATATTTATGGTTATGTATTTGAACTTTCTTCGGCACTTAACCAATCCCATATCATTCATGACCAAAGCACAAATGGAATGTCAAATAATGTGGTGCACTTTTACTTTTTTATGCAAGCAACTGGACATAATGTTCACCTGACAATCTAATAAATGGACTTGACCCATATAGGGACCAAAACATAACAAGGGCTTTTCACACCGCGCTTAATCCCGGGTTGTCGTCATTGTAAACCCCGCTTTTAACACCTGGTAGAGGAATGCTTCACATTTGTAATTTAGAAGCGGATTTATCACCGCAGGGTTAACTATTTGAAATGTGAAAAGCCCTATAGACACTTGGGTGTGACATCTTGTGATTTTGGCCAGTAAGCATTGACACAGAACACCATAGTAACCGCATAGCAACACCCTAGCAACCAGAGACAATACCCAAGTACTGCCTTGGCAATTTTTGCACATGGGCAAGCAGCTTTCATGTTGTCTCCAAAATGTAAAAATCTAGTTACCAGAAATCTTTATATAATGAGAATCTATTCTATGTTGCCCCACAATACATAATAAATTGTTCTTAGTATAGCTGTGACTGCTCCTAAGAAAGCATGATGGACCACTTTGTTTTTTATCCCTTTCTTTATTGCTCTCATTTTGTCTTTGAAGCATTTATGGGTTTCTATTCAGTACACTGATTTGAAAGCAACTTATTATAATGGTGACAGGGTGTCAAAAGCTGTGAGAAAAAAAAGGTAAATTTATTTACCAATATTGCAGTGTTTTGTTCTGCACTGTTATGACTGGAAAATATAAAAATGTTGGAAATAACCTGTTTTGATATGAAGTTATAAAGCTAAGAAATAATTTTTGCAGGCTTTTTTTTCTATTTTACAGAGCCCCACACGCATGACATGAGGGGAAAAAACTAAATATTACATCCATGAATTTGAAGAAGAATTTGTTCCTAAAAGAATTTGTTCCTAAAATGTATTAATTTGTTTTCCCATTTTAGTTTTAGCATTTTCAAAAGTGCCCATGTTGTACTAATTAATTTCCTTGTTTTAATTTACTAAAATAAAATAAGAGAACAAATTAAGAAGTCACAGGTATACTTAATTTGCGGCCACTATATCATGTTTTTTTGATTACATACATTTAAGTTAGTTTCTCCTATGAAATAAACATTTGAGGGTTCGATTTGAGTAGTTCTGCTAGTTTAATCACTTCTGGGAAAACAGACCAAAAATATTGATTACTCATCCTGCGCTTCAAAGATTTTTGTCCAATCAAATGCTCTCTAAAATAAAAATGCCCCACCACTAATCATGTGCATGGCTGCAACATAACTAAATCCTTTGGCTATTAAAAAATGCACAAGTCCTTTGTAATGCCTTACTCAAACGTCCTGTTTCAATAGAAAAATGCATCAACATGGGACAGAATAAATGATTTTGTCAACTGTGTGCCTTAAAATGCTTTAAAGTCATTTTTTGTAGAATAGTTTACATTTTGCCAGTCATATACACTAAACGTTTTTAGACAAACACAATTAGAGCTCAATATGAACCTGCATAAATCAGTCTGTCTATAGAAGAGCCTGCACTCAGGCCATTAACACAGCGCTCTTATTTAATCTTGCCTCACATCTCTCGTACACATAGGCACTGATAAACACTGGTAGTCCTGTGGGGTGTGACATAGACTTGCATCTGTCCCCTCATGGACATCAGAAAAAATTGCTTTAGTGAAGTCTCTAGAGCTTGTCTGCTTCTTAAGATGAAAGCACAGAAATGGTAGACACAGTGCTGGTTTATATCAGCATCAGAGTGTGCAACACTCTCGGCGTGTTGGGTGTCATGTTATTAGAAGGTGATTAACGTGCTGACCCAAATGCTAATTAATAAGTGGTGTGCAAAACATATACCTTCATGAGGTCATCAACATCAAGTTTGCATACCTGTGTATAGGCCTGTGTACAATAGTGTGTATAATGAGTAAAACTATGTGTTTTGTTTCAAGGCTCAAATGATGAAATAACGATGTAACATACAAGCTGAAATAAAAGGTCTATAAAAGATTTTGTATATACTCAAAATACCTGGAATATAATTATAACAGCTTTGCATTGTTTGTGGGTGATGCATCCTTTACCTACTGTACATAAATGAGATGCTTGTCACAGTCAAAAAAAAAATGCAACATGCAAAATGCAATTCTCACTGGAACTTTGTAAAAGCATGATGTTATCACAATAAGATTTTGCAGCTGAGCCATTTGCATTTTAATAGTGTTAAAGAACAAACATAATCGCTCTGCTCCAAACCCTACTGTCTACTGCCTACATAGGTAACTGCCTTATAAGGCAGCATCCTAACTGTGGAACCTCCTAAGTGACTGATTCCAAATGCTCTACATTGGAAGCCACACACAAAGTGCACAGATGACTGATAATTGATTCCAATAGAGTTTGATGTTACTGCATGTTACTGCGCTAACATGATACTCTAATAAGCATTAAAAATGCATAGCATAAATATTTATTAAAATTGCTCATTTGAATTAGGTGAAACTATCAGTCATATTCATGAATGAATTTAGAATAGCACACCTCTCTTATTATTTCTGACAGATATGGCAGAAATAGTAAGTGCCCTTGTGAAAAAGAAGTACACGTTTGCATACTTTTAAAAAGAGTGCTAAAATGTATTTTAAAAGAATATGCTTCTGTGTGGACTTTATGTTTTACATTTAACAGGCCCTTAGTTGCATGTTAATTACAATTAAATGAAAACACATTATAGCTTATAGTAATTGCAAATAGCTGAACCTTAGATTGCTTTTTTGATGCACTTAAGTAGGACTTATACTGACAGGCATTTTTGGTAAATAAAATTAAACTTTAATGTAATTTCTATTGAAACTTGTTACCATTTATTTAAATATATTTGTAATTGCACATTTGTAATAATGAAGCTGAAATGTAGTATTTAAAATATATTAACTTTACATGTAATATTGAATAACAGACTACTTTACTTGTGCTTTAGTATGTTAGTCAACACTTCAAAATAAGTAAAGCGTGACAAAAGATAATTAAAATGAAGTGATTTAAAATGTACTTTAAAAGTTTTAAAAATAGACATTATTACAAAAGTGCACTTTTTAAAAGTGTATTTAAGAGTGTTAAGAAACATGATAGTCACTCTATTTAAGTACACTTTACTGTATGTGGCCCTTTGTTTAATTAATATCATATTATCTCCAAGTACTGTTTTTTATATACTTTTTAAGATTTGAAGAACTACAAGTGCATATTCAATATAGTGAAGTGCACTTGTTTTTCATAAGCGAGTATACTATTCCAAACTCAGCTAATTCTTGAATGATTTTTTCCACCCAGTCTGATCTCGCTGCAATGTTTTTGGTGTTTAACTGAAAGAAGCCATCTTAGAACGCAACACATATGCTTACTGCTGTAAAAGTACTTAATATATCTTAAATGCTGTCTAGGCTGCTCTTTAGGTTGTGGAATACGAGCTAATATGTCCAAATATGTACCGTATTTGATATTGATCTACTCTGATGTAGAAACCTTGATCCTCCAGGTAAATAACATGGTCGTATGAAGGGTAGCAAAAGTGTGAAGATAATGGGGTACACACTGCTGTAGAGTAGAGGTGTGTGCGTTTGCTGCTGAAGTGCTCCAGTAATAAGAGCCAAGGGGGTTCATGTGTTGCCGCTCTGAGTGAGAGGTGTGACAGTCAGGTCTCATGAATAGTGATTCTAGACAGCTGCTCATTAACAGAAAGCCTGTCAGCCAACAGACTGGAACTGCCAACACACACGCAATACATGAACCTCCACAAACAACACACACACAATCTGTTCACAATCCCTTAATCTCCCTAACCTGTGGCATCTCCTGAGATGGATCCAGGCTCCTTGACTTTGAACTGACCCTGGAATGAGTTAGACTCAGCCTTTGGTTAACGCTTTAGATTACAACCCGCAAAGAACTATGTAAGTATACTGAATTTACGGTGTACGTTTCTGTAATTATAGTGTACTTATAAAGAACATACGTGTAGGTATAAGGGCACAATGTGTTACGTTTGGGTAATAACGGGGTAACAACCAGATATGCAACCTGCAAAGAACTGCGTAAGTAAACTGAAGTTACAGTTTAACTTTTTTTGTAATTATAGTGTACCTATTGAGTACCTCCGTGTAGATATAAGGGAATAATATGCGAAGTTTGGGGAATAAAGGGGTAACAACCTGTAAAATTACAAATCATTTATACTGTAAGTATTTTGAAACTATGAGGTGCTTATTCTAATATTACGTGGCATGTATGGCCTAAACAACAATCTTATGTTTGGGAATGATTTAGAAAGACGATAGATACTTTTTATAATTTTATATTGGTATTCTATTATAGGCCTATAGGTATTTTTTAACCATGGGGTACACATTCTATTATTAAAGGATGGACATGATGGAGATTACTGAACAACAAAACTGGACATCTAGTGAAATGAGTTAACGACTGAACAACAAAACTATAAATCTAGTGAAATTAGTTAATGAGTTTCTGCTATGATTTATAATTCACGAGTCTTACCTTATGAAAGCTTATTGGTCGATTTCAGCAACTTCACACCAGCAACTTCCCAACACAACAATCACCAAATAACTTTGCATGATATACCATCAAGGTTCAATGCAGCTTAAAACAAGCTTACCTCTTTCCAGCTGTACGCAGAAAAAATACATGATACATTTGTATTTCAGTGGATGTATACTGTGGTGTTTTTATAGCCAAAAAAATGTAGAGGGTTTAATTTGGCCATCGAACAATTAAATTAAAACTAGTGCAATATTTTTTCTCTGTAATTACAGTGCAAATATACAATTGTTCTGTTTTATTCTTAAACAAAAGCTTGTTTAAGAATAGATTTTGTTAAATTTGTTCATGTTTTTCACCCGCTGACTTAATGACTAGTTGATTAACTAGTAATGACTAGATAATGCTATATTTAATAATGCTGTAAAATAATTAAATACAATCTAAAATAATGCTAATTTAAATGTTTCAAAAGTTTACTTGCATTTGATAATATGATGTCATGCATCCCACAAGCTGTTATGTTACATTCATACACATTATATGATATTATTGATATTCGGCTGTCTTTCATTTTATAAATAAAAATGCAATTACAATTTCCAACCGCTAGATGGCAATTGTAGCCCTACTGAGACATGACTACTGGCAACGCGAGACATGAGAGTTAGAGATCAGTGTTGTGTTTTGAAATTTTTTTACACGAGAGAGCACTACGTTTACTTGTCGGAGGGCAGAGGGCAAACAACAAACGATAAAGGACATTCCTACTTGGTCTTGTAAGTATCTGTGTTTTCGTTTTGACGTGTTCATTATTTATCTATATTATTTGTTATCATGTTTAGGAACCATGACATTTTAGTGAAGGGAGCAGATCGTAGTTGATAGTGATCCATGACTAGGCCCACGGTTCAGCACGCATGTGTTCAGAGGATCAATTGCAAAATTTAATAGACTAAAAGTTTTATCATTTGTAGTGTTTACAAGCTCAGTCGATTTTAAAACAGCACAAGAAGAGGCGAAAGAGCAAACAACAGAACAAACAGCTTTGACAAAGATTAATCTATATTAATTTATACAGTGAACACACTCAGAAGAATTGGAGAAACTGAGGAGGAGTTTCAACATCTGGAAAAGCGGTTGGAAATTGAAAAGATCCAGGCAGCAATGGTAAAAGCAATTGTTAACCACCTCAATCTGTATTATATTTTAGGGTTTTAAAAAAATTCCCTCATGTCCAAATTCAACATGAAGGGGGGTGGTCCGCTGCAGAAAGAGGCATTTGAAAAGAGTGCACTGTTCTCGGTCATCAGAGGTATGTGTATAAAACACACAGAATTTACCAGAGAGCTTCTTTCTTTTTTAACACACTGAATGGTGATACACTATAGATCTCGTTTTTGTTTTTAGTTGGCATCCAAGCAAAAGAGAATGACTCCCTGTCACAATTAGTGTAATTAAAGTAAAAAATTATGTCAAGTTTTTCTTGTGCTTTTTTTTTTTCTTTCTTATTTGGCAGATGCTGTGATGACCAACTTCCCGGCAGCAA
>NW_015643560.1:0-981 GCF_001515625.1 Sinocyclocheilus rhinocerous | reverse complement strand
GTTTTAATGTTAAGTGTGATAACATGCTCTTGATTTGTATTAGATTTTTTTTCTTTTAAATATCTTAAGTTATTGAAAATATTTTATTTTTTCATTTTTATATTTTTATTATCTTAAGTTGTTAAAAACTTTGTATATAATTTGTAATTTTACAGATTATTACTCCTTTATTCCCCAAACTTCGCATATTGTTACCTTATACCTACACGGAGGTACTGAATAGGTAGCCTACACTGTAATTACAAAAAAGTTACGCTGTAAATTCTGTTTACTTACGCAGTACAGTGCGGGTTGTAATCTAAAGCGTTACCGAAAAATGCTCTCTAAGACTCAAGTGTTCGTTTATTCATGCCCAAGCCCACATGTCTCAGAGTGTTTGAGAACAGCACACACACGTACAGATACCTAAGGCATGAAGAAAAAACTAAGAGGTCCTCGCATGAACGGCCCTGACAGAAATTTTCTATTGTCGGTTTATTGACTGAGACATCCACTGCATAATTACAGCTCAATTTGATCCCTAGGGCCTGTTTCACACCGCACACATAAGCATGCATATTTATTTTGGTGCCCATATTAACTGCTTATGTGAGCAGTGCTGTATAAGCATAGGTGTACAATAAATAGAGTATCGCTGCTGAGCCTACTGTATGTTTTGTCATATGCAGCATTTTACTGTAGCTACACAATCTGCGCAAACCGTTGAAATATAGGCACTGACCTCAAGTAATAATACGCACACAAACAGCACCATCTATTCAGTAAATCTGATTGAGTTCAGACTATAAAGTTTTGATTTTTTTTGCTGCACTTTGGGTTACAATGTGTGTAAATTAATTACCATGGATGTTAATTAGCTTTCTTGACAACTATTTAAAAAAAAATTGATGTCCCATATTATTTTAGAATTTCTGGTATATATACACTGAACAAAATTATAAACGCAACACCTTTGTTTTTGCCCCCATTTTTCATGAGCTG
>NW_015643559.1:142709-165950 GCF_001515625.1 Sinocyclocheilus rhinocerous | reverse complement strand
GTTGAAAACAGTTGTGCTGCACGATATTTTTGTGGAAACCGTGATGCATTTTATATTTTTTAGGATTCTTTGATTAATAAAAAAGTTCAAAAGAACAGCGTTTATAATAAATCAAAATCTTTTGTAGATTAAAGTTATCTTTAATGACACTTTGATTTAATTTGTCCTTGCTGGAAAAAAAACCCTATAGCTGACCCCAAAGTTTTGAACAGTGTTGTACTTACAAAGAAACAAGTAGAGTAAGAGCAGTTATTGACAATAATGTATTGACTGTGCTGTGGACCGGAACAAAAACTTTTATTTTGGATGCGATTAATCGTTTGACAGCACTAATTAAAACTGTACTTTGTAGTGAAACTTTTAATTTTCATTGCAATTAAGCAGACTTATTTTTTAACAAGGGATTGGCTATTTTTTATTTGGTGTCATATGTGAGATACATGCCAAGTTTTAATTTTCTCACATTAGCGTGAACAATATTAACAGCTCATCCTAGTAAAGGGAATAGCAGAGAGAATAAAGTGTGTTAAGTTTAGGGCACTGGCAAAAAAAAAGGACTCAAGGGAGGAAGTAAGGTAAAAAGAGAGAAGAAAATAAACATGCCGACTGAGAAAACTCTGCAGTAAAACATCTACATTCAGCAAACAGAAAAAGAGAGCGAGAGAGAGACTGAGACAGAATGATTGGTTTGGGTCAGATGGAGTCAATATTTGCCTCATTCCAGTGATATTATGGCCGTGGAGATCAAAGAACAGACTGTGTGCTCTTGCGTCTGTGTAAAACGAGCGAAAGAACGAAGGAAACACTCAGTCTACTAATTTCCATCCTTGAAGCAAAGAGACAAGATGCACAAGGGGCCTGTTAAGGGGACACCCACCGGGGCCAGGGGCCTTCAGGGTCACAGAGGCCAGGACGAGCGGATGTTAATCGGCTGACAAAGACGTCCAGTGATGTTATTTCAATTATCAGCACAAAAAGAGGGTCACCTTATGCACATGGGCACATCATAAACAAACAGACCACACAGTAACCTAAAGGACCCTAAAGCAGATCAAATCTACAGCAAAGACCTCATGCTGCGTGCCATAATTGACTTTCCATCTGAGTGTCTTTCTGTGTCTGAGAGCTTCATGGACCAGAGTTTGTCTGATGGCAGTGTTTTCCTTGAAGCCGCCTGAACATGAGTGGAAGCTCTGACCAAGCAAAGAATGGATAATAATGCTCAATATTCACTTGGAAGATATGGATAGACGTGCCAATTTGAAATCAACAGGTCAACTGGATTCAGAAGTGTGCTTTTTGTATTGAATGTGCACTTGTAGTGTTTATATATATAATTGAAAAAAGTAACACTTTAGTTTAGGTACCAGATCTCACTATTAATTAGTTGCCTATTAGCATGCATACTACTAGCATATTGGCGAAATTAGGAGATTATTGAGGCAAAAGTAAAGTTAATGATGAGAATTTGCCCCTAAGCTAAAAAAGAGAGACTTTCATGACTTTGTTTCTACACTCTAAAAAATGCTGGGTTAAAAAGGGACAAACCCAGCTATTGGGTTGTTTTAACCCAGCGCTGGGTTATATTTAACCCAGCATTTTTAAGAGTGTAAACACACTTAAGTAGACTTTTAAAAAGAGTATTTTGTAATGATGTCAAATTAAGTTTTACATTAAATCTTAAATCATTGCATTTTAATCTTTTTTTTTTTTTGGTTCTTTAAAGAAGTACATTAATTTTGACTAACATATATAATATAGATATTACTACATTGTGTTATACAATATTACTGTTAAATTTGAGATATTTTACATGTACTAAATTACAGCTTCATCATTACAAATGTGTAATACATGACATACGAGTTTTAATAGAAATGACATTAAAGTATATTCTAGTTTACTATAAATGCATAACACTTTAACCATATTTCAAAGACAATAAAATTATGAAATTGCATTTAAAGATATACTTAAGTCTTACTCATTTGGGTCAAAAATGCTCTACAGTTCAGCTAATTGCATTGAATATAATTATAAGTTATAATGCATTTTCATTTAATTGGAAACAATATGCAGTCAAGTGTCTAACATTAAAGTTCCCAAGCACATTATTTGAGCGTATGCTGAAGTGTACTTCTTTTTCACAAAGGTATCAGGGGGTGCCTCAGTTAGGCTTTGAAATATTCTCAACTTTTTTTTGGAAAACTTTGTGTTCCCTTTCATGGGAACTTCGAACTAGTTTTTCACCGTATATAGTAGGGGAATTTACCGTTAATCATTTAACTTGTTTTTACTGTAGCATTTTTACAGTCTTTTACCTTAAATTCACTGTCATTTTTTACAGTGAATCTTCATCTCTTGGTCTTGACAACATTGATACATTATTGTCATATTTAGAGATGCTTTGAGCTGTGGGAACAACAGTGAAGTGTGACAGTGCTCTACAGCGTCTCCACATCTATTTGACTGAAGCGCAAACATGACACTCACGTTAGTTAATGACAGATGGCTTTACACCGGCAGCCCAAATGCCTCGTGCTGGTGTAATGTGTTCAACAGGACGCTCAGAGTCACTCATCCTGAACAGGAAATGCTTAGCACACCTCCATACAGCAAAATATTGCTGGGAAAGTTTGAAAACGGAAACGAACAGCAATAAAGACGTCATAACGGTTTCAGTTCATAATCATAGCTCAGAGAGCTATCACTCACGACAGCTTAATGCCATTGACATTTTGGTGATTTGTCATTTGGTAGATGCTTATAGGGACGGTCACACTGGAGCTCCATCTTTGCTGGATTCCTGGCAATGTTGTTTTGTTGGAACTGTGGCCTAGAGGTTAGCGCATGATTCAACACATTGAATCTTGGAGCACATGTGGACGATGCAAGCTCAAGACATTTCCCCATCATTTCCTGTCCTCTCTCCATTAGACTATGAATAAAAGCAGCAAAAAATTAAATTGAAAAAAGTCAGGCTACATTTGGAATGGAATACTAACATACTGCACACTGTATTAAATAAATAAATAAACAAACAATCAGTATTTGAAACATTACCCGGAATGCAACAATGTTTCAAACAGGCTACACTGTTATCACATGACCTCGTGATATTTCCTATTTAATTCAGTGAGAATGTGCCTTACTTTACTTACTTTAAAAGTAAGTAAAGATATAAAATGAGGTTGATGTCACTTCCACCCTTTTGAAAAAGACGTGAACTTTTAAGAAAAAAATGTTTGGGATTTTAAGTACACTACAAGTTCACATTCATCATTACACTTAAGCGTAATTGTAGTGTACTTAAAAGTCTTAAAATATCGGTTTAAAAAGGTTCTTTCAGAAAACTCACGTTTACTTAAAGAGAGATATTTTCATGACTATGTTTATTAACACACTTACAGTATATACCGTTTTAAAATGTCCACTGTAATAATGTAAAATAAATTAAAAGTTTTATTTTAAGGTTCATTTGAAACGTTTTAATAATCTTTTGTCGTGTTCTAATGAAGAACACTTATTTTGATGTGTTGACTAACACACTAAAGCACATGTAACATACTTGATTATAACTGTTTTTCAATATTACATTTAAAGTTAATATATTTTAAATGTACTAAATGATAGCTTCATCATTATAAATAAACACATCATATACAAGTATCAATAGAAATGCCATTAAAGTATACTTCAGTGTATCATAAATGCTTGTCAGTGCATTCAACAGTAACACTTTAACCATATTTCAAAGACAATAGAAGTAATTTACCCATAAAGATGTACTTAAGTGAGTCAAAAAGCACTCTAAAGTTCCGCTAACTGCATTTAATATAAATTTAAACTACAGTATAACACATATTAATTTAATTACAAATAATATGCAATTAAATATAATTCATTTCACAGGCAAGTATATTCTTTTAAAATTAACATTACTTCTGTGATTAGGAATCTTTTTTTTTAAGTATGCTAAAGTGTACATCATTTTCACTCTGGCAAATACAAGTAGTTATGTAATATGCCATTGAACAAACACTGCTGAATACTGCACACATGCTTCAGTAAGTATGAGTAGTATGGTATTGGTTATTTCAAACGTATCCACAGTGTTCCTTTGAGTAAAGCACTTAAAGTGCACCAGAGGGACCGTCCTGTCTTTGTAGTAAGTATACTGTACTTTGGATACAAAGCATCTGCTGAATGACGAATATCTGTGTCATTTTACAGCCACGGGCTGCATCACATATCAAACATTTTTGGCTTCAGAATGAGCCAACTGTTAATCCCATGCACCACCCTAATCCTACAGCTGTTCCTCATCACCTCGCAGCGCTCTCTGCCGAGTCCTGTACGGCCCGAGTCGGCGCTCACATGAAGGGGAGGGAGGCGTCTGGTCTGCGGAAGCTCTTCTAACAGTCTTTGTATGACAGTCTCAGAAACTGCGGTCACAATCAATGCACTTTTAACCGAAGCCCTCAGCGTAACTGTATCTAATTGTGATCTTACAGAGCATAATACGACTGGTCAAGAGCGGTCATTTGCATCATTTGCAGTGTCTAAGTATTGCTTCTGTGAAGAACTTTCTCACGGGTAAGAAACTGAACATAGTACTGCTGACATTAGTGTGTTTGAGAGCTCTGCTGTACACATGGCAATCAAGCGCTCTGCTCTACTGATTATAATTGGGAGACGATTCCATGACTGCACACATCTTCCTCGAGCACACTGGAATGAAGTGATCCAGCACTCGAGACGTGTTTTTCTCTGGCAGTGCTGTGGAATTAGAGCGTGTCACCATTATAAACATGGACCCTGAGGGAAGTTGCTCGTCAAAGCAACAG
Organism: Sinocyclocheilus rhinocerous; assembly: GCF_001515625.1. NCBI lineage: Eukaryota > Metazoa > Chordata > Actinopteri > Cypriniformes > Cyprinidae > Sinocyclocheilus > Sinocyclocheilus rhinocerous. The sequence goes on along the minus strand of NW_015643559.1, from coordinate 161,103 downwards.
TAAGAAGCAACTTCTGAGGTGAACACTCATGCCACTTCCCTGCTTTTCTAAATAACCTAGAAATTATTTAAAGAAGGTCTTCAAGAGTCTTTAAAGATGAGCCCGAAGCAGTGGGCAAAAGAGACTCTTCCAGAACATCAGAAAGGACTGGAACAGAACTCGAAAGTTTCTTACATAAACATTTCTTCTTCTTCATACACAGATACTTCTTTGGTTAGAACTTTTTCGTTTGTGCTTTGTCCTTTCTGCATCAGTACTTAAAAGAAATTAAACATTGAGCATTTTGTTATGAACTTTGTATCACTCATTACCACACATTTGTTACAATGATACAACAAACCTCTGTTTATGATCAAACTTGCTATCAACAGAGCACATACTTTTAATTTTTTAATTGTCTAAAGGCCAGATTTACTAACTGCTTGTGCCAATGCAAACCCTCTTTTGGCATTAAAAAAACACTTTCAGGATTTACTAAAGGCACGCAGTGAAAAATTAGCATTGAAAACCTTAAACGTTAACCTTATTGCATATGTATTTGTAGGAGTTTCCCTTTCAGAATCAACATTTATGGTAAGAAGAGTGTTTAAATGCATGCAAGGTGGTTTAATAAGGTATGCACTAATCAGTATACTGGTATTTGCACCGCAATTTAATGCCCCAAAAAGCATGTCTTAGCCCATTTTGTGCTTGACATGTCTGCGATAGTTGCTCATTTGTGCTGCTCTTGTTATCTTAGTCATTATGGAAATGGAGCTGCGTCTGTGTTCTTTAATTTGCACATTGTCAGTAGATCAACTTTACACTCCCATCTGTACGTTTATGGAATGCCGTTTAGTAAATCTGGCCCCTTATACTGTTAAAACTTCAGTCTGTGTGTCGTCCTGCAGCGTTTGTTCAACAGGAGTGCTGTTACTTTACTAAGTGACCAGATGCATGATTTTCAATAATGAAAAAATCTCACAGATGCACATTGAAGGAGGGACCCAAGCCACATCTACAGACCAGGTCACTGAACCCTGAAGGTTTTCGGAGCTCTGCAGGCGTCTCTGCACTGGATTATGGCTAGTAAAATATTTATTTCCAAACACAAGTACACTATAAATGCAAATCAGTGCACTGGCAGTGTTAAATAGTGAACTATAAAATAAATTATAGTGTTTACTAGGACAGCTTTATACAATTTCATGACTGACCTCTTAAATAGTGTGCTATATTAGGAATAGTGAGCGTTTTCTATCCTGGTACTGTATATCCTAACGCCGTCTGTCAGGAGAGAACCAAGTCATTAAACTGTCTCAGCATCTTTTGATTGTCAAGAAGTGAAACCTCAGTGTTTTCCCAGTGTCTGAGGGTCTGTGTTTGTACCTGTTCATGTGGAGTTAATATTTGTCTGGAAGTCTCTCTGTGACTAAACATAAACGATACGGTGCCAGCTTCCACTGTGTAGAAATGAAAAGGGCTTGGATTGAGGTCATCTGATGTGAGCGGAGTTGCATGAATGGTTTACAGTGGATAGCCGCCAGAAGCTGAACTGAGCCGCTCTGTTAGGGACTGTTACGCATTACGGCCCAACGCGGGGTCAGCATCAGCATCCGGGCAAGAGCTGTAATCGTCCTGCAAATATATCCCGAAAATTACAGGGGCTGCGCTCGGCTCTGAGGAGCATAAGACGCTCTGAATGGGCTTCAGATGGATCGCTGGAAAGTTCTGGGTATAAGCGAGGATGTTGTGTAGACTGGCACGCAAGGCCAAGCGATTAAGCTGATTCCTGCCTCTTTATCACGGTTTCTCTCACCTCTGCATCAACATAAATTAATTTTATTGAGCCCAAGACTGAGAAAACAGTCTACTGAGGTGGGGAGTTCAGGGATGTTAGCCAAACGTGTCAAAGCGTATTCCAGAGAAATATACCACTTTTTCACCCCTCTCTAAAAATTCTAGTTAAGCCAGTCTAAAAAGGCTTCAAAGTGGTATTGTATAAAGTCTGGTCCACAGTCTATTCCATGAGTGTCCAATCTTGGGTTTAGCTCCAACTTGCTCCAATGCACCTGCCTGGAAGTTTCCAGTGATCCTTAAGACCTTGATTAGCTGCATGGTTCAGGTGTGTTTGACTTGGCCTGGAGATAAACTCTGCGGGATAGTGGCCTTCCAGAAGCAGGACTGGACATCCCTGGCCTATCCCATCAAAGAATGCCCCACTTTTGATGGGAACTGGACGTCCGACAAATGCCAAGTCACCAATTACTGACTATCTGATGCATGCTGTAAACAACACTGGCAAGTGCTAGCGGTTGGCTGTATTCATGCAAGTTCTGGGAGTCATGGGGTACCACTGGTCCACTCTGCATTTGCCAAGGTTTGTCCAGTTAAGGGCACTGAATCTTTGAAAGCTACTTAGTTTTATTAAAAGCACTTTTTAGTTTCTGTCTTCCTGTTAAAGTGAGTGGCTCAAACTAAGCTACAATGTGGACCAGTGGCTACATGAGGGATAAACCTGAAAATGGATAATCAAAGATGCTACAGACATAAGCAGGGGTGTCCTTAAGACCCTAAGCAGGGGTGTCCAATCCTGCTCCCGGAGGGCTACAATGTGGACCAGTGGCTACATGAGGGATAAACCTGAAAATGGATAATCAAAGATGCTACAGACATAAACCTAACCTTAAGACCCTAAGCAGGGGTGTCCAATCCTGCTCCCGGAGGTCCAGTGTCCTGCAGAATTTAGCTCCAAGCACAATTAAACACACCTGAAGAAGCTAATCAAGGTCTTCAGGATTACTCGAGACTTCCAAGTGGGTGTGTTGGGGTAATTTGGAGCTAAACTATGCCGGACATTGACTCTCCAGGAGCAGGTTTGGACACCTCTGCTTAAGACCCTTATCCTAAAATGTTACTAGTTGATTGGAATGTTGTTCAAGTACCAACAAGGATGTTGATACAAGAGCATGTCGTACATATCCTAGGGTGGTGTAGTCTAGAGGTTAAAGCTCTGGGCTGCTAACCAAAATGACGTAGGTCCAAACTAAGGTGTGATCCATGAATTATGATCACAGTGCTCTGGCACTTATCGTAAGGTTACTTCAGGAGGATGGGAATACTGAACCAGTGTACTGTAAGTCACGTTGAATCATGAATGACAAATTAGGAGATTACCTTCTGTTTTTGTTTCAGTGGCCGTGAACCGTACGGGTGTATTTTTATCAGGGAGAGGGAGCGCAGCAGGAGCTCACGGCAGGTTATTGTAAGTGTGTCCCTTAATCATTCCTGCTTGACATGCTCTCACTGATAGTCAGACCTTCTCAGAGCAACGCAGGAAGGCCTGCCGTTTCCCTCCGTTCATGTCAATGTCACCACTCTTTCACGGAAGGGGTTTACACATCTATATGCAGCCCTGACACCATTAGCAAACCCGTGCCCGTACTTATATATCATTAAACACGCCGCCTCATGCACGTGGAGCTGTAAACACTCCTAAACCACTGCAGGCCTAAAATAACCCCCGGTGAACTTCTGCAACATTGCCCACTGAATGAAGAATGACCTTGTGCAGGGGAGTGTTTGTGTGTGGGACGATAGAGGAGGAGCTCACGGCAGGTTATTGTAAGTGTGTCCCTTAATCATTCCTGCTTGACATGCTCTCACTGATAGTCAGACCTTCTCAGAGCAACGCAGGAAGGCCTGCCGTTTCCCTCCGTTCATGTCAATGTCACCACTCTTTCACGGAAGGGGTTTACACATCTATATGCAGCCCTGACACCATTTGCAAACCCGTGCCCTTATATATCATTAAACACGCCGCCTCATGCACGTGGAGCTGTAAACACTCCTAAACCACTGCAGGCCTAAAATAACCCCCGGTGAACTTCTGCAACATTGCCCACTGAATGAAGAATGACCTTGTGCAGGGGAGTGTTTGTGTGTGGGACGATAGAGGAAGATATGCCATCCCTAGCATGACGTAGTTTCTGTTTTTGGCTCCGAGAGAAAGTAAATTATTTTAAAGGGGTCATGAACTGCCTCTGTTTTTTTTATTTTGTGCTGTTCTCTGAGGTCCCCTTACAATGTTATCAAGATTGTTACATCCAAAAAACATCATACAGTGCATCCGGAAAGTATTCACAGCGCTTCACTTTTTCCACATTTTGTTATGTTACAGCCTTATTCCAAAATGGATAAAATTAAATATTTTTCTTAAAATTCTACAAACAATACACCATAATGACAACATGAAAGAAGTTTGTTTGAAATCTTTGCAAATGTATTAAAAATAAAAAATGAATCACACATACTGCACATAAGTATTCACAGCCTTTGCTCAATACTTTGTCGAAGCACCTTTGACACCAATTACAGCCTCAAATCTTTTTGGGTATGATGCGCCAAGCTTTGATAATCATCATTCATGATCATCATCACAGAATCGGTAGTCAGGGCTAAACAGGCAGCTATGTAGAAGCAGGTGTTATAGTGTGTTATCATCTTCTGCGGAGGCGGTGCTTATCCACACACTATTGCATCACAGAGTTGTATATTCCACAACAGTGTGGGGAAAGTTACTTTTAAAAGTAAAAGTTACTTTTAAAAGTAATGCATTACAATATTGCGCCACTCTCTAACATAGTAACTAATTACATTACTTAGTTACTTTTTATGGAAAGTAATGTTACATTACTTTTGAGTTACTTTTTAAATCTGGGCAGGGCTTGCTTATTTGTTTTTAATATAAAAAAGTTCTTATTTTACAAATGTAAAAGCCCTTTCACAATAAAAGTGAAATAAATACGCCTCAGGCTGAGGGAATGTAAATTCACGTCTGTACAGTAGAGGGCGCAGCTCAAAAAAATTGCATGAAGAATATGGCGCAGGTGAAGAAAGTTCAACACTATTCAGCAATAACTAAAATGAAATACAAATGTCATTTTTGCTTATTAGTATGGTTGAATTGGATCTTCGAAGGTCAGTAGCAAAGACATTTATTAATAAAATGCGATTAATAATAATACAAATAATAATGCATTTTATTTAATGGCGACCTTTCAAAACACCGAAGGTCACCTCACAAGCAAGCAAAGATAAAAAATTAAATACAAATCACTACACAAGACAAAAACACACAACAAACACTCCACATAAACAGATAAAGTGCAGTAAAGACTCAGTAAAACATTATAAAACAGCCTGTAAAAAAGATATGTCTTAAGACGCGTTTTAAATTTCAGCAGGCAATCGCTGTTGCGAATATCAGGGGGAAGGGGGTTCCATAGGCGGGGGGCAGCATAGCTAAAAGATCTGGCACCTATGGTAGTTAGTCGAATCCGAGGTACCACAAGATAAATCAGCCCCTGGTTTCTTAAGTATGGGAGTAATAATAGCAGATTTACGAGATGGAGGTACAGAACCAGAAACAATGGTGACGGCTGGTAAACAAGCTTTCACTAAAGGAGTTGATAGAGGGTCTAACTGACAAGTCGAAAATGTAGATTTATTCATCAGATTAAATACATAAATTATATTTGTCTTATTTAACATTTAGGGAACACCAGTGGTGACTGTAGATGTTCTAGATCTGAAACTTTTTAATTGAATACGCTGAGTGCGTCCAGAAAGATACGACCTAAACCAAGTCAGAGGAGTGCCAGTAATCCCAACAGAAGCTAACCTGTCGAGAAGTATCTTATGTGAGACAGTATCAAAGGCAGCGCTCAAGTCAAGAAGGACAAGTATGGTTAAAAGCCCAGAGTCAGCTGCCAGCAACAGATCATTGGTTATTCTGACAAGAGCAGACTCGGTGCTATGGTGGGGACGAAAACCAGATTGCAATTGTTCATACAAATTATTATTAGAGAGATGTTCATGAATTTGAATTGCAATACACTTTTCCACTATCTTAGAGATAAATGGTAAATTTGAAATTGGACGAAAATTATTCGAGGAATCATTCTGAGGAATACTGAATCTGTTTTTGTGCAGGTGAGATAAGTAAATATATGTTCATATTTAGACTAGAACTACAGTAAGATCATGTTCACACACAACGCTCTGCACTTACTCCTGATTTCTCTCAACATGGCAACACCAGAGCTGTCAGTCAATACATTGGAAACAAAGTAACTGGCATTACTTATTTGAAAAAGTAACTCAGATAATTCCTTCTAAATGAATCAAGTAATGCGTTACTTTACTAGTTACTTAAAAAGTAATCGGATTACGTAACTCGCGTTACTTGTAATGCGTTATCCCCACAAGCTGTCGTTTGGCAGACTGGCTTCAGTATAAGCTGTTTTTAGACTAACGAGAAAGATTTGAGTTCTGAAACTTACAGGATGTTTTTATAGCACAATGAGCTCTTATATGTCAAAAGATCAAGGGAATTTTGGTTTCTCAGTTCAGGACCCCTTTAAAGAAATGAGACCTCTGTATGCAAGATTTTGCATTCAAAGAGTGTAAGTTAAGCATTCCTATTGCACATACTTACTATGTGACTAAAACCCTTAACATTAAGTACTAAACTTAAGTGTGTATTTTTTGGTAGGATAGGCCTTCTCTCAGGTCCAGTGGAAGCTTAAATGCTTCCCATGAGCACTTCAATGAGTCCTCGAGCAGAACCAGGCCATGAACATGCCTCCTCAGATCTCAATGTGTCTTTCTCTTTCTGGCTTGGCTTCGGTCTGCGGAGAGAGTCCCATAACCCCTGCACGCACTCCAGCATGTCACCCTCTTTCATACGTGCATCAGATAAAACGTCTGGAAAGTCTTTTTGGTGCCCTTTGCGGATCCGGTATACATTTGTTGGGGTCGCCCATGTGAGTCACGTCCTCTCCATTCTGACGCCTTTCTTCTAATAAGGCAAAAACACCAGCGAGTGACCTGTGCTGCTTTATCCTGTTTCATCAACACCCCCCCCTCCCCTCCCCCCTCTATGAATTACTCCTATTTTAGTCAAACACTCAACTCTGCTCTCTATTGAAGCACATTGGTTATTTTCATACACTGATGCTGCTGCTGCTATTTATGCATTAACACAAATGGATAACTTTGGAGACCTGGTAATGGATACAAGGTCAAATAACATGAATTAATAATAATACACACTATTAATGGAGCTTGCTTGAAGGTGGGGCCGTGTCATAGCAACCTTGTGTGTTTCCCAAAAGCATCGTTAGCTAACTATTGTTTTCTTTTGGATTTTTTTTTTTGTGAATTTACTTAATTCAACTTTGAAACCAGTTTTTAAAAAAAAGTGAAATATGATCCCTTTGCAAAAGACCTCACTTCTTAAAAAATATATGCAGCTATATAATTTAAGACTAATTTGTACTCTGTGAGAAAAACTGATATTAAAAATAAACGAAAAACAAAAAAAACAAAAAAAAAAAAAATTAAATAATTGCCATTTATATACTAAAGCCAAAAGGAAAAAAAAAAGATTAATTTAAAAATATAGATTCAAAGCAAAAACATAAAAAAGACAAAAATACATCAAATATATTAATATTAAAAGTTATTTAAATGTATTATATATAAAAAAAAACATCTTGCCGTCAACATAATATAATGCTTACCCTTGTGAATTTAAATGAATTAACCTTTGATTTATACCAGGGTTTTTCAAATTTTGATGTAAAGGACCCCCAAATATATTTGATCCTCTTACCAACTACCTCACTTCTTAAAATATAAATGCAGTTATATAATTTAGGACACATTTGTACCCCGAGAGAAATATACTGTGGTATTTAAAATTAAATTTAATAATTGGTATTTATGTTGTTATACTGAAATGAATTTTTTTTTAAGTATTAATAATTAAAAATTATTAATTATAAATATTGATCCAAAGTTACATACATACATAAATTAAATAATCAATCCTCAGAATTTTTTATGTACCAGAGTAAAAAAAAAAAACCTTTTCATATATTCATTCATGAATTACTGATCTCTTTAAATGACTCTATAAATCTATAAAGAGTCTTAATTACTATGTATGTTGACAGGGAAACAGAGAGACTGAATATTAAAAGTAATTTATAATTTTATTATAAATAAAATAACAGCACATCAGGTTCAGAGGTCCACTGCTGAAATGAATGAGTTTGTGTGTCTGTAGAACTCAACAGGGATCTGATGAAGCTGATAACAGCTCATATAAAGGTCCTGTCGTGGTGTGTGTCACGTGAGCGTTTACAACTCTGTCTGTCTGAGTTCCTTCAGTGAGCGCATCACTTCCTGCAGTGATTTCTGGCCGAGCTGCTTCCCTGCTCTCGTCCGCTCGCACACTCCTTCTCTCCCACCACTGCATGACAAACACAGGGAGAGGTTTGTTTATCTGACCTTTTCCTAACAGGCCCCAGAACACTCGTTCTTTACATGTGTACCAGCAGGGAACAATTAAACCATTAAAACACTTAAAGGTGAAGTGTGTCATTTCTGCACCGCATACAACTGCACAAATAAACTGGGACACGAGGAAGCATTTCTGTATCAGAATGAATCTGTACCGAATATATAATTGTACTGTGCGAGCTGCGCCGGGCGGATTTTCTTATTTAAGGTGCTTCCACGATCATCATCAATATCAGCCATGAATCCAGCTTCCCTCAGTCTGCAGACCACCTTAAACCACAGCAGAATGCATCACACACCCATAAACTGTTTATAATGATATTAAGTTTGTTCAGAGTGCTGTGTTTCCTCTGACCTTCTGTCTGTGTGTCTCACTGCTGCCCCCTACAGGCACCACCATCACCTGCGCTGGCGACAACCAGAAAGGCCTGAGAAAGACAGAAAATTAGTACTGTAACAATTAAAAAAAAAACACTGAACTCACACACACACACACACACACGTTTACTTAGCTATCTAAATGGGGACTCTCCATAGGCGTAATGGTTTTATACTGTACAAGCTGTATTTTCTATCGCCCTACACCAACCCTACCCCTCACAGGAAACTTTCAGCATTTTTACAATAATAAAAAAAAAAACTTTGTTTATTTTTAAACCAGTTTTACAAATGAGGACGTTCCCAAAGGGAGGTTTTTGGAGATTTTGTCAGGTTTAGCTCACTTTTTGTACAAATTTGTCCCCAAAATACGGTTAAGTAGGCACACACACACACACACACACACACACACACACACACACGGGTCAATCACATGACACTGACTTACAAGTGCTGAAATAAAATGTTAAACAGCTCATTCTCTCATATTATAGGCATTATATCCATTAATGTGATAAATTTGAATATTTAATGTACCGCCTTTGATTAACTGCATTTTTCCAGAATAAAAGAGATGTTTTATCACCTATAATATGTTGTGACTTTTATTCCAAAGTGACTTATATAATGCAATTTAATGTCAAGCATGTTGCTGAATGAGAGCAGTACATGAGCACAAGTTTATTTGTAAAGTGTGTTTCCCACATGCTGCTAGTTTCAGCTTTGCTTTAAACAAATCTGTTCAGGCCTGGTAATTAATAAACATTGTTTATAAAACAAACACTAATTACAGCGTATATTATACTAATTACAGTATATTTTATATTCCTGTTTTTTAAGTACTAAAATAACTAAAACTGAAATGAAAATTAATAAACTACAGAGTCATATATATATATATATATATATATATATATAAAACAGTATCTAATAAAAATGACAAAAACACAACTAAAATATTGAAATGAACATGAACGGAAAGAAAAAAATAAAATAAAAAGTAATTCAAGTTATTAATAAAACTATGACAGTATCTCAATGACACTAAAATAACAATGTTTCCAAATACAGGTAAATTTAAAGGTTTTGTTGTAGAATGACAGGAACTAAAATACATGTACTGTTTATAATGTTCGTAAAAGTCGTCTTTTTTATTGCTATTTTACATTATTTCTGAATGTAATAATAATGTGACTTATACACTGATGCAACTTATCTGTGTTTTTGTTTTCTTTGAATGATGCAATTTGATGTGGTGCGGCTTATACTCTCAAGTGTAACTTATTTCTCAGAAAAAGTGACAGTAAAGATATTTATGTTACAAAAGATTTCTATTTCAAATAAATGTTGTTCTTTTAAACTTTCTATTCATCTGTGAATCCTGAAAAATAAAATGCATCAAGGTTTCCACAAAAATATTGTGCAGCACAATTGTTTTCAACATTGATAATAATCAGAAATGTTTCTCGAGCAGCAAATCAGCATATTAGAATGATTTCTGAAGATCATGTGACACTGAAGACTGGAGTAATGATGCTGAAAATACAGCAATAAATTACATTTGAACAGATATTCACATAGAAAACAGTTACTTTATAATAATATTTCACATTACTGTTTTACTTCCGATCAAATAAATGCAGCCTTGGTGAGCAGAAGAGATTCAAAAACATTTCAAAAACACACTGACCTCATATCTTAGTATATATGTGACCCTGGAGCACAAAACCAGTCTTAAGTGTCAATTTTTTCCAAAATTGAGATTTATGCATCATCTGAAAGCTGGATAAATAAGCTCCCACACCCCCAACTCACTCATTTATTCTGACACTTGTGTTTTTTGATATGATTGATCCTTTTGCAAAAACGACTGAATTGCTTTGAAGCTGCACCTGCTCAGGTGAGCAGAAGACGTGCGCGTGGTCCTGGCAGAAGCGCCGGACTCTGGGTTAACCCCCCAGCACCCGAGTGTTCGTTACGGTGCAGCGCGCCAGAATCTGCTCGAACCCGCTGCTCCAACATCACACTGCACACAGGACACCATTCATACGAAGAAATAATCTGACAACTGTCTTACGATTTGAGAGAAGTTATGTAAATTAAATGACACACTTTATAATAAACACACTGTCCAAACCTTTGTGGTTGGCGAGACTTTTTAATGTTTTTGAAAAATCCTGCTCACCTAGGCTGCATTTAATTGATCAAAAATACAGTAATATTGTGAAATATTATTACAATTCTCAACTTTTACTTTTCTTCGAAAATCTCAAAAAATGCTTTACTTGTCGAGTATAATATTTGATCCATCAGGCTTTTGTGGCTCATATACAGTGAAAATATGTAGGAAAAAAACAGCTACTTTTTATTTTGAGACTCAAACTGAGCAAAAATATGCAATTTGGTGCAGATGCTGATTTTTATATGATCTCAAAGTAAGATGGAATTCTGATGCTTGTAATGCAAATCAATGAGATCTTTATGACAGTATATATGATATAAATATGAGTCGTCACTCGATATCTCCAATAATATGTCTTAGTAAGATGAGATTGAAATGATCCAAACATATAATGCAATGCAATCCAGTGCTGATTGAGAGATGAAGAAATAAACGCTCCTCAGAAGCCTGATGATCAGATTTTAAAGATACAAATGAAACAAACTGTGCTTGAAGGGTTTTTTTAAGGCTAATGCAAGTCTAAAGTAGGCTAGGCTGTAAATGTAAAAAAAAAAAAACAGCATAGTCTTCACTGGATCATGTGACACTGAAGACTGGAGTAATGATGCTGAAAATACAGCAATAAATTACATTTGAACAGATATTCACATAGAAAACAGTTACTTTATAATAATATTTCACATTACTGTTTTACTTCCGATCAAATAAATGCAGCCTTGGTGAGCAGAAGAGATTCAAAAACATTTCAAAAACACACTGACCTCATATCTTAGTATATATGTGACCCTGGAGCACAAAACCAGTCTTAAGTGTCAATTTTTTCCAAAATTGAGATTTATGCATCATCTGAAAGCTGGATAAATAAGCTTTCCATTGATGTATGGTTTGTTAGGATAGGACAATATTTGGCTGAGATACAACTATTTGAAAATCTGGAATCTGAGGGTGCAAAAAAATCTAAATATTGAGAAAATCATCTTTAAAGTTGTCGAAATGACGTTCTTAGCAATGCATATTACTAATCAAAAATTAAGTTTTGATATATTTACGGTAGGACATTTACAAAATATCTTCATGGAACATGATCTTTACTTAATATCCTAATGATTTTTAGCATAAAAGAAAAATGTATAATTTTGACCCATACAATGTATTGTTGGCTATTGCTACAAATATACCCCAGCGACTTAAGACTGCTTTTGTGCTCCAGGGCCACATTTATACTTTCATTCTACATTGGCCAGTAACTGATTAGCTCTGAAATCAGAAGAAAGTTGCTTCTGCTTGGTCTAAAACTATCAAGACTAACAACTCTTAAATACAATAATTATCTTCTAAAAAAGCTATCTTGGAAATCGGAAAAACAGGTCCTTTTATGTTTCCCACACCCCCAACTCACTCATTTATTCTGACACTTGTGTTTTTTGATATGATTGATCCTTTTGCAAAAACGACTGAATTGCTTTGAAGCTGCACCTGCTCAGGTGAGCAGAAGACGTGCGCGTGGTCCTGGCAGAAGCGCCGGACTCTGGGTTAACCCCCCAGCACCCGAGTGTTCGTTACGGTGCAGCGCGCCAGAATCTGCTCGAACCCGCTGCTCCAACATCACACTGCACACAGGACACCATTCATACGAAGAAATAATCTGACAACTGTCTTACGATTTGAGAGAAGTTATGTAAATTAAATGACACACTTTATAATAAACACACTGTCCAAACCTTTGTGGTTGGCGAGACTTTTTAATGTTTTTGAAAAATCCTGCTCACCTAGGCTGCATTTAATTGATCAAAAATACAGTAATATTGTGAAATATTATTACAATTCTCAACTTTTACTTTTCTTCGAAAATCTCAAAAAATGCTTTACTTGTCGAGTATAATATTTGATCCATCAGGCTTTTGTGGCTCATATACAGTGAAAATATGTAGGAAAAAAACAGCTACTTTTTATTTTGAGACTCAAACTGAGCAAAAATATGCAATTTGGTGCAGATGCTGATTTTTATATGATCTCAAAGTAAGATGGAATTCTGATGCTTGTAATGCAAATCAATGAGATCTTTATGACAGTATATATGATATAAATATGAGTCGTCACTCGATATCTCCAATAATATGTCTTAGTAAGATGAGATTGAAATGATCCAAACATATAATGCAATGCAATCCAGTGCTGATTGAGAGATGAAGAAATAAACGCTCCTCAGAAGCCTGATGATCAGATTTTAAAGATACAAATGAAACAAACTGTGCTTGAAGGGTTTTTTTAAGGCTAATGCAAGTCTAAAGTAGGCTAGGCTGTAAATGTAAAAAAAAAAAAACAGCATAGTCTTCACTGTAAGAATGAAACTTTCTTTGTTTCTTATTGAAGCTACAAAAGCCCTTCAGTCAAGAGCAGTGAGTGATCTGGTCTTCTGTAGTTTGATTAACATTAAGCACACAGTCAGGAATATTAGCCCGCTGTCACTTTAAGAGCGCACGGATCCAACAAATGTATTTTCATTCTCAACTCTTTACGTTCATTTATGACCGACGAGGGTTTACGTGAATAATCACTAAGCGCCGCATTAGTTTAGGCGCGCACCTTGAGCTAAAAGATGACTTTACATGTGCGTCTCTGAGCACGTCCCATTCTGCAGAAGTGACATGATTTCACTGATTTGCACATGAAACTGGGCTTTTATGGAGGAACGAAAGCGCAGTGCTGGAAAGGGGGTGGAATGGGGCGCAATAATCCTTTTAACTCGATTATTGTATTTTCATAATTGTTGGAGGCCAAAATCGAAATTGAAACTGTATTTCAATTAATTGCACAGCCCTACGCTAGATGCAGTGCTAATATCAGGGGCTGGAAAGAGAAGAGACAGTGTTTACTTGTTCCTTGTTAACGCTCGAAGGCAAAACTCTTAAACAATCAAAAGCTTGTACCTGTCTGCCCTCCAGTGAGTCAAAACCCAGCAGCTGCAGTTCACACAGTCCTCCACCAGAGGGAGACTTAGATCCCACAGATCTCCATTCACTCTGTACGCCACTGCACCTCAATTTCTGACCGTCTGACACATGTGGAGCTAAAGTGTTCAACAGGCATTGCGTTTTTGTTTTTAGCATGCATGCATATATATACACACACACACACACACACACACTCTCTCTCTCTCACACACACACTTTAACACAAACACACACACACACACACACACACACACACACACACAGACAGACACAGACACACACCATGGCAGAAATAACAATAAGGAACAACAGTCTAAAGCAGCACTAAAAAAAAACATAATAATGTAGGATTTACTTAATTTTCTGTGAAAAAATAAAATAAATAAATAAATCTCTCATCTGAGGGCCTCACCAAACTTCCAAGGGGGCCTTAGGACAACGTAAAATTATTCAAATGAATATAATAATACAAATAATATAAATCATATTAATTTTTCCTGTTTGTTTCCCAATTCCTTACTCAAAAAATAAATAAATAATATATATATATATATATACACACACACACTGCAGTTCAAAAGTTTGGGATCAGTGAGTTATTTCATTTTAAAATATCTGTTTTCTAAGTGAATGTGTTAAAATGTAATTTATTCCCGTGATGCGCAGCTGTATTTTCAGCATCATTACTCCAGTCTTCAGTGTCACATGATCTTCAGAAATCATTCTAATATGCTGATTTATTATTAGAATTATCAACAGTTGCGCAAAGTGTGTGAAAAGATTTCTATTTTAAATAAATTCTCTTCGTTTTTACTTTTTATTCATCAAAGAATCCTGAACTGACCGGTAGTGTATATATGTGTGTGTATAAATGGGCTTTGAAAATTGTATCACTGTGAGACCTTCAAGTCAAAAAGGTTGAAAACCACTGACCTAAAGTATGGTTCATAGCAAGTCATGAGGTTTGAGGCTTATATTTACCGCTCACTCTTGGAGATCTGTAATGGCGAGGTCACACCAGCTGACCTTTGACCGTCCTGCCGTCAGCCAATCGGATGATCAGATCCTCTCTCCATGCTTTGTGCTCCTCAGCAGCTCCAGTCGCATCTAATCACAGATGGTTACACCTGCCTCTAGAAACAAATACACAAATGCATAAAATAGCCTGTGTTAAAGTAATACTTCAAGGTCAGAGAACTAAATTAGTAGTTCTCTTGATATCAATGGCATAATTATATCAGACTTTACATAGGAATATACAGTGAGGGTCACAAATGTGTGTGTTCTGCATTTATTTCATAACAAATTACCTATCAGAATACGAATATGAGTTGAACTAAAATGAATATTAATATGAGAATACATCAGGTTTTGGGTGTGTCTTTTGCTTTAATGAAAGCAGCACTGAAGCTTCAGTGGAAGATCAGTCACATTTCTTGTTTATTACACAGAATAACATTACTTTGAATTACATGTTTTTTTTTTCTTTCTGCAAAAATTCTAAAATTAATCCGAACTTGATTTTTTAATGTGGTCTCAAGACTTTTAATCCTCACTAGTACACTAGTCGTCATAGAGACCTTTTCGCACCTTTAGCAATGAACAAATGTCAAGCATAATAAATTAATTTTTTTTTTTTTTTTTTAAATACATACACCCAAAAACAATGCATAAACAAAATGCATGCATGCACAAATAATACAAAGTTCTAATTCAAAATGTCCAAGAATCTATATCGAAAACTTTCACTTTATACAAGAACACGCATACATACTATGTTAAGCCCATTCTCAAAGCTACACTAAAACGAGTCCCGTTATGAGATGTCAGTGTGTCACATAACAACACACACAGCCCTGCACACCTTCCCGTAGTGTCTTCCGCTGCTCTCACTGCCGCCTGACAGACGGGGCACCTCCAGAGCATTTTACACCCCAAACTCAAAGCTACGGCTTCATCGTTTCTCCTACAAACATTACATGTTGCCCTCTCTCAGCGGGCCGCCATTTTTCCGGGACTATTGCATCGTCACAGAGCAAGAAACCCGATTCGCCGAAGGAATTCGAAGGAGGGCGGGCTCTGCGTGAGAAACAACCAATGAGAAGCGAAGCCATGCGTGCGTCACGAGCGTACGCTCAGTGCGCAAGTAAATACATTCCCCGACAGCTAAACGCACGCCACATTCAAATAAACGGATTCTACGGAGGACTGAAAAAATAGACAACAGTGGAGGTTTATGAGCGGAAAACTACATCTATTTCGAACCAAAGCAACATGATATATTTAGAGAAACAAGCTCAAGTTAAACTCCTCTGCTCCATCACTTCTGCGTCTTTGTACGAGGTAAAATAAATAAATAAAAATCTACATGCACTCACAACACCACCCTGATATTTCTACAGGACCCGAGACGAAATGCCAAACGGATAAGATATAATTACATTTTTATAAGTGGATAATTAACAAACTAGTGCACTAGTGAGTGCTGTCTCCTGAGGGAGCCTTTATAGGGACATTGTTGATGTAAGCAATTATAGATAAGCGAAAAACTTCCAGAGCGTTGAAAAATAGGGTTGCTATGCAGAGTACAGCAAAAAGGTAACACTTAAATTTCAATTTCAATAAGCTCCAGCTCAGCTCCAAGCAACGAAATCTGATTTTGGTGTCTGTTTGTATCATATTAAACCACACTCATGCCCCATTAGCTTTCAACGGCTTGGGTTCAGTGCAAAGACTGTATAAACTTGAATGTAAAGCGAGTGTTTTATATTTGCATGGTCACTGAGAAGGCTAACATTGGGAGAAATTAATAAGCATTCACTGCCATAGGAAGTTTACACAACTAAGCCAAATTCAACAAGTGCACAATGTTTCAGATATGAACACACAATCAAGTAATCATTGATCATCATCGGTGACATTATTAAATATTCTATACAATACTGTGACAATGTTTGGTTGCACATACAATACTGTTAAAGTCACGGTGTGAAGATATTATTAGTCTATTCCATGTTGTCTCAAATCTTTGTAAGAGTCAGGAATATAAATGCAAAAAAGTAGAACTTGATGTTTAAATGTGCTGTTTGTTTAGTTTCTTAATACAGAGCTTACCATCAATCATCAATATCATTACTGTAGGGCCACAAAAACTCAAGTCTGCAATAATCAATAGAGAACAAACTCTGTGTTTGCAAAGAAAACTGATTGAACTTCTGAGAGAAGTCATTATGGCAGCTGTTGTGAGGAACGTCTGAAGGTTGTTGCAGAACAATTAGGCACTACAAGGATTTGTTTACTGAGAATAGTACTGTATACTAGTTTAATTAACTTGTTCACCCAGACAGCTATCTGTACCTTTGATATGACTGAATGAGACCAGATTTTACAGCAAGATTGAGAAGTAAATCTGTGGTGGTGCAGCTGGTATAAAATGTATAGAAGTTGATTTAACTGAAGAAGCGATTTACAATTTCACTTTTCTGTCACAGCTGAAGACTCACTGCATTTACGCATTCTAAGTTTCATTGTTTGTGCATAACACGCTGATGTGCAACAAGGCTGCCATCACAAATATTGTTATATATAAATGTGTGGGCTCTCTGAAATACTCCTTGCAATGAATGCAAATGAAGACACCAAACCACACTCCTCAAATATTCAACATGTCAGCACTTGAAGAACGATTTCAACTGTTTACACAATGCATGAGAACTACAACGATGTACATGTTATATTCACATTTAAATAGTCAGACATTTTGATGAAAAGCAGTGTATCAACATTGTTGTGAAAAGATGTACTGTTTGCTTTCGTTTTACGAACGATGCATGTGATATCACATTCTGAAAATGCAATGCATGAAAGTGTGGCTTGTGTAGAACACAATTCATTGTCATTATCTTACATCCTAGAGACGAAGAACTGACTTTAAAGATGAACAGATACAATGGAAAACCGAAAGTAATGAAACCAAACTAATTCTTTCCTCAACTATCATTTGGACATAGTATTCAGAGCGGTGTATTCAAGCTCTGCGCATTCCTGTAAACGTGTTGGACATCCTGGAGTTAGAAGACTTACAGGAGAGAACAGAATTGCTGTTAAGTAAAAACAAAATGACAGAAAATAATCCAGGTACATTTGTTCTTGAACAAAGTATGAGACCACCTGTAAAGAAAAGTCTCCTTCCTTTCAATAATATTTCTTGTCACAACGCTTTTATTAATCAGAACACATGTAAGAACTCTATCAAGAAAAAAAACCCCACAAAGGAACTCTTGAAAAGCACTACCGAGTAGTTATACCTTTAACACTTGGTTAGCTTATACTGTACGCAGTGTGAGCCTAAATCTTCACATCTTGGTGAAGGTTGATAAAGTAGCTATATTTTTTTATCACTACAAGCCATTATGGTTGCCCAGCATTACATCTATGTCAATAATTTAATCACTCAGGAATAAAAGTTGAAATCCACTGGCTTTGCACACAAAGTGAAAGAATAACAGGTTGACCCCCCCCCCCCCCCCCC
>NW_015643559.1:129926-142568 GCF_001515625.1 Sinocyclocheilus rhinocerous | reverse complement strand
TAATTTGACAAAACAATATTACAGTTAATGGATAGCCCCCCCCCCCCCCAAAAAAAACCCGGTAATCTGTAACTCCTCAACAGCTTAAGTATTTTACATCAAAGAAAAGAAAAGCAAGTGCTATAAGGTGGAGAAGTGAAGGAACAGTTACTGGAAGGAAAGAGATAGTTAGCATATCTACTTACAAGTCATCCATAGACCACACACACACACACACACACACACACACACTCTCATATTACACCAATCGAACAGGATAACCACCTTTTGCCTTCTTTCATATTCCATGGATGTTTCTGGATCTCCACATTCTCCTCCTCCTAGTTCATCTTTAGGGTATCTGAAAACTTCTTTCACTGAGAAGAGTAGTGCTGTAACATGGGGCAGGGCGTGTCGGTGCATGTGTATTTTTACATGCGGTATAACTCTCACGTTGAGATTAGCAGGTGATGCAACTTGCTACACTTCCTATTTCACGTTGTACAGAGAGCATTCTGAGATCCTAATATCGAGGGGGCAGAAACGGTCTTTTGGGTGGGTTGAAAGGCCCACTGCCGAAACCAGCAGCAGGACGCTTTGTCCCAGGTAGAAGGGGTTCACGGTTAAGGGGCAAGGAACCTCTGGGAAACTGTGGGGAACGACGCGCGTGATGCTGGTTTGGGAATTGGAGGAGGGGCAGAGGGGAGGAAGGGCGGCGGGGTCTCTGATTTGGGGTGTGGAGGGGTAGGCGGTTGGGGACAGACAAATGAGTATGGGGTTCCCCAGCTGGGGATGAAGGAGTAGGTGTGGTTGGGGTAGAGGGTGATGGTGGTGTGGGACTGGGGACTTCTCGAATTCTGCCCAGGAGGGGTGGAGGAACTCCCGGGGTGCCAGGACGGTGAAGAGGTGGGTTGTGGCGCAAGATGAACTGCTCTTTCACCGTGCCTGGGCGAGGGGGATCTCCTAACAAGGAAGGGAGTTGGGGTTTGCCGCCTCTGGGAGGGGCACTACCACCGCTACCTCCATGCCCCGCTCCATCAGGATGGAAGTTGGCAGGTGGATAGGGTAGGACTCGGTCTATAGGTACAAGGACACCACCAACCATAACGGTGGAGTTTGAGGAAAGGGGGAAGTCTCTGGAAGGAGGAGGGGTTTGAGGGATGGGAGGATGGGGTGGTGGGACTGGAGAAATGGAAGAGGGAAAAAACGGAGGGGGAGGATGGTGCTGAGGAATGCCATGAGAAGGTCGTATGGGGTCTTTGTTTGGATAGGGTGGAGGTGGATACTGCAAAGGGGGCGGAAGGTGAGCAGGAAGAGGAGGAGGGTGAGGAAGATGAAGAGGAGGGACCAATCCCAACTCCTCAGAACTCTCATGGCTGCGACTAGCAGGGTGATGTGGAGGCGGGGCTTCCATAAACTCCTCCTCTTCATACCAGGCCCCGCCCACTCTAGAACCCGCACTGCTCCCTCTTCTCAGGACTCTCCCAACCACGCGGATGCTTTCCACAGTTTGGATGCGGTTGCCATAATCAAGGGTTTCGATTGGTGCTCCCTCACTGGAGGATGAAGAAACAAGAGTCTCAATGCGATGGTAGTGGTCTCCATTGCCAGCTGAAGCTTTCCTTTCCTTGTCTTTCGTCCCATTGTCGGATCCTACACTTGGCTTTCGGGAGGATGCATTTTTCTCTCCATCTCCGTCCATCTTTGCCTTTATCTTCTGATCCTGCACTATGGCAGCTGATGGAACATTCAAACCCGGTACTTTTCTCTTCAACCCTTCTTCCTCTTTGGTTTTAGTCATGGCCTTGACTGGTTTAGTCGCACTTGGGCTAAAGGTGGCAAGTCGTGAGAGTGGTGGTGTGCGGTAATCCCGGTCTTTCCGCTCATTTTCTCCCAGAGCCTCTCGTGGAGTGATCACGGCATCCCAGGGGTCACTGTGATAGGCTGTAGGTGAAAGGTTATGACCTCCAGACAGACCTGCACTCTGGGGTTCACTGAGTACATGGGGCGAGTCCATAATTTCATCTTGGGTGGGTGTGCTACCGCTCTCATCTCGGACAGGGGTGCCATCCAGGTTATCCCCACCGACGAGGAGAGGGCTATTGCTGCCCACCTCATCCAAGCCAAGTCCGAGAGCACTGAAACCAGGATTTCCCTGGAGGAAACTGTTGATCTTAGACTCCAGGCTGGGCACTACCACAGCCTCGGTCTCACATTCTTTCTTTCTCTCTTTAACTCGTTCCCTTTCTTTTTCTCTTTCCCTCTCTTTTACCTTCTCCCACTCTCTCCCTTTCTCTCGCTCAGACTCTCGCTTGAAATTGTTGCCTGTGGGCTTTAGGGCCTTCTGAGTTGTTGGGGTTGTTGTGGTGGAGGTTGCTGCAGCTGTGGTGACAGCTGAAGATGAAGAAGAGGCAGATGAAGACGGAACAGGGTCTGGAGTGGTGAGAGCGCCTGAACGAGCTGATGAAAGGAGAGAAGACAAACCTGCAAGATAGAGATTTAATAAGTATCAAAATAACTACTGGTTCAAACAGGTTTCCCCCATCTTCCATCTTGACAAACAGTTCAGAAATCAATAAGAATGTAACGATTAGCCGCGAACTGGTTGAAAATGGCAAACAAATTGCAACATAATTGGAGTAGGAGTTTATATAAATGTATCTCTGAGAGGAACTGACTGTCTTTAGAAAAGTTTACGTGGCATTTTCTTTTCATCTTGCTTCTGAACGATGAATATTAAAATAGTGTTCATAAGCGCAGCTCTGCTTTGTTTACAGCGGTAACCAAGTAAACACTGTATCATTGCTGTTCATAAGCGCCACCTGCTGGCAGAGAGTGAATCTGCGTCTCATTCAGCTTGTCTGCGGTTTCATTCAGATATGTTTTATGTATAGTTTCACAAAACTAAAATCAGACCATTCTGTTTTTGCTTCAAATTTTGAAATTATACGGTCTAATTTAGATTAAAAACTGCTCATGCTGCATGTATGCTGCATCTTTGTTTGGATGATGATTAAAATGCAGTGGTTGCCTCTCATTTTAAATGGAAAGAGCACAGACAAAGCCTTAGTTTGTTCATATGAAGAGATTTCTTTTGTGTAACTTGCTTATTTGATTTGGGGTTTGTTTTAAAATGTCTATTTAGTTTTGTTATATTTCAATTTCAAAAAGAAACGTGCAGCAATAGCCTTATGAAAGGACACCTTCTCATTTACTGTATAATGTCTTCAATCTCATTGTGTTAAAAAAAAATTGTGAATCGAATCGCGAGTTGAGTGAATCGTTACATCCCTAGCAATCAGTAGTGTACAAGTAATGTGTCCTACCCTGCAGGTTGGGGCTGTGAGTCTGTGTTTTTGTGAGAACATTCAGGATGTTCCCGGGGGAGAAATCCACTTTAGATAAGATGCTAGCCAGAGGATTTGATGAGGGAATGCTGCCAGGGGTCAAAGGAGGGGCTTTGGAGGAGGAGGCATGGCTGGATGGTGTAGTAGGTGTGCCAGGGGAAGGACGGGACACAGGACTAACGCCTGGGTATTGAGAAAGAAGAAAATGCTCTTATGAGCAAACTCCTCTCAAACTCTTTCAGTGGCCTTGGGTTGTAGTATATGCCCACTAATACAGTAAGGTGAACATCGGTAAGGAATGAGAAAGTTATACTTATCATTCTAAACATAAAAACAACATATATTTGACTGGTATATATACCTGTCTGTTGTGCTCTACAAACGGAAAACTCACCGGTGGTCTTCATTGCATTGGAGAGCGAGCTCAGAATGGAGCTGATCTTGCCCAGATCCACATTGGCCAAGTTCACCTGTAGGGGGGAGGGGCTAACGACAGGGGCAGGTACAGGTGTGGTCGTAATAGGTGTGGTGTTTGCTGGAGGCGTTTGATTGGTCGATGACACAGCCACCGTGTTTGTCGGAGTTGCTGGGTTAGGGGATGGTATCTGGGATGGTTTAGAAGCAGTGATCTGAGAGCTTTTTGTTGCTGTAGCATTTGTAATCTTGGACACAGATGGAAGACTTGACTTCTCTGTTCTCTCATCAACTGGAGGACAAAGAACACATATGTCAGTTCAACGTTACATTTTTGACTCGTCTAAATTTCCCCTCATCTCTGCTTTTTCTTACCAACGTTTCCAGCATTTGCCGTCGTTTCCTCTTCCTCAGACATGTCCATGTCCTCTGTGTCTCTGTTGTCCTTCTGTTGCTCCAAACCTCTCCCCCCGTTTCCATCCCCACTACCCAATCCGCTCCTGGAGCTCATGCTATGGAAGGGCGACTCTGAGCCGGTGGGAGATGGGGCGTCCTCAGAGGGGGAAGGGATGGGAGAGTCATCCAGACTGGGCAATGTGGCCTTCAGAGCGTCCAGCTTACGCTTCAGGCTACTGACGCGATTGGCGAAAGCTTTATACGCCTAAGGGAGCACAATATGAGGATACATGATAGAGCTGGGCAATATGGCAAAAAATGTAAATTTAAATTTTTTCAGAACGTTTTACCGATTTTTACGATTTTTAACTAGTCAACTTGAAAATGTAACCACAACATGATTAAGTAACTTTTTCTCTATTAACCCTCTAGTTCTATTCCAAGTGCAGCACACATGAAGTTGTCAACATGGAAGTAAATAAACAAATCACTTTACATGAAAAAGATACATGAACTACAACTACATCTTGTACAGAGTTTTCTTATACATATTATATGTTCAGAAATAATATGGAGTATCGCTGGGGTATATTTGTAGCAATAGCCAACAATACATTGTATGGGTCAAAATTATAGATTTTTCTTTTATGACAAAAATCATTAGGATATTAAGTAAAGATAATTTTCCATGAAGACATTTTGTAAATTTCCTACTGTAAGTATATCAAAACTTCATTTTTGATTAGTAATATGCATTGCTAAGAACTTAATTTGAACAATTTTAAAGGCAATTTTTTCAGTATCTTGATTTTTTTTGCACCCTCAGATTCCAGATTTTCAAATAGTTGTATCTATTCAGCTTTCAGATGATGTATAAATCTCAATTTCAAAAATATTGACCCTTATGACTGGTTTTGTGCTCCAGGGTCACAAATGTTATGTAAAAACAATGAACAGCAGCTTTCAGTCTGTCACCATGATGCAAACATGAAATATCAGACATACAGTAGTAGTTCTTTACAGGTTTTTATTCGATTGCGCTGCTTTTCCAAACAGGACATGTTTGATTGTTGCGCTCATGTCTCTTGCAGCATCTCATGCATGAAAGGCCAGTCTAAAAACACGGCGCTCAAGTTAAAAGAAGTAGTTCAACCCCCATGTGCTTGCATTTTTTTTTCTATTCCACTGCTCGCGTCACATCTTTGTCAACACAAAAGCGCATTCTGTATGAATGAAACCTAGCGATATATTCTACTTCTGGTCCTTCACAGAGCGCGTCACTCGTGAGCGGTTAATCATATGAAGTAAGACATGCAGCTGGATCATTATTTTCTCTTTACTGTTATCATTGGCATATGTGACCCTGGACCACAAAACCAGTCATAAGGGTCAATTTTTTTGAAATTGAGATTTATGCATATATATATAAATATAAAATAAATAAGCTTTCCATTGATGTATGGTTTGTTCTGGAATCTGAGGGTGCAAAAACATCTAAATATTGAGAAAATCTCCTTTAAAGTTGTCCAAATGAAGTTCTTAGCAATGCATATTACTAATCAAAAATTAAGTTTTGATATATTTATGGTAGGACCATGCCCACTTGGTTGATGAACAGAAGTCTAACCTCAGAGAGCACAATTAAATTTGTTTCATATATATATATATATATTATATATATATTTTTTTTAATTTTAAATTTTTTTTTTTTTTATCTGGTGTTTTCCAAAGCAAGCATGCTCACAAATCTTTTTAGCAAACGTGAATAAATCTAGCATCAAGACATCAGAGTCGACTCACATTGGCAACAATTTTGACCTCTTTGTATTGCATCTGGTAAAAGATGTCTGCGTTTCCCAGCGCCTCCAGCAGCGGGGGTCCTGCTTTTATCTGGCCCTCCAGGAACGTCACAAATTCCTGCAGCTTTGTGCTTCCCTCCTCAAAGTCCTTCGAGAACTTATTCCCTCCAACTTTATCTATGGATGTAAGTTGAGAGAGAGTTTGAAAAGCTTGTCTCCAAGCAGTTATATAGTGCTGTTTTTGGTAAATATTACATTACCTTTGAACCTTTTGAGGGCCTCGGTGCTGCAGACGTCTACTCTGAGAGCAGCTAGCTGCTTCTCTCTTAAATCACTCTCGTCCAGAGAGTTCTTGTAAGACATTAACCGCTCTACAAAATCATGCGGCTGACAAAGAGAAAATACAGTAATTATTAGTGTAATAACAATAGTTCAATTAAATCTAAAGACGATCATGACTTACTACAAACTCTGCAACAATTTTAGACTTCAGAGCAGTTTTGGGGTTGACTGGGGCTGCAGAAATAAATAGTTATTTTTTAGAGATATATATATATTTTTTTACACTTGGTCACTTAATGCAGGGGTTTTCAAACTGTGAGTCTCAACCCACTTGTGGGTCGCACAAAATCACTTTGGCTGCAGCTAAATTTGTGTTTCAATGACACACACACTCACACAGTTCAGCCGAGGAGCGGAAACATGATGTCTCTTGTTCAAAATCTTCTTTTCTCTTTTTGAAGCGTTATTTCCGCTATAATGTATTGATTGAAATTATGAATTATTAATTAATCTTTTTTTTTTGCATGCTCTGGCGCCCCCCCGGTGAGCCACGCCCCACACTTCGAAAACCCCTGAAGTAAATAATACATTTATAAACAACGTGAATGCTCATTTTCATTTTATAAGGTGATTTTAATCATTTGCAACAATGACAAATACTGGAAGCGTACAGCTCAGAAACTGACCAGGAGAAGGCTGTTTCTCTTTCACTTTCTCCTTCTCTTTCTTCTGCAGACTGGCCTTCAGCTCAGAGATCAGCTCCTCAGGATAAACGTTCCTCTCCTGCCAAATACTGAAGATCCTGTCCACTGACTTACACACTTTAGCATCCCTACAAACACACAGAGAGTCAGCCCAGAATGTCACTGCTTCAGTACCAATCATACTCCTGCACAAACATGCATGTGATTCACTAACTTGACCAGCAGGGCGGCGTCAGGCAGCACTTCAGCGAAGGTGGTTCGGTAAATGACAGCGTTCTTCCTTTTGCAGTTCTGAATGACATCATTAGCGAGGTAGAAGAGATTGAGCCTGTGACTGGCATCCGCTGCACAAAGAACAAAAGGAAAAAGATTTATTAGACTGCAACAATGCCATAATACAGAGAGCTTACGATGATGTGAGATTAAGATGATAAACAGAGAACCCGTGGATGTAATGTAAATCAACAGAACTCTTCAGAGAGCTCAACGTCATTCCCTGCATTCATTCACTTATTGAGACCCACAATGCACTCTGATTTCAAGTGCACACTTGGTGTATGCTTGCCAACAGATTATTTCCAACATTGCAATGAGAGATGGCGAAAGGAGGCAGCAACTTTTACAAATGAAAGTGTAACTTTTTGCTTATTAAAATACATCTGTATGAAGATGTTCAAAACTAAATGATAACGTTTTTTTTGACTGAGATGGTAATTATTTTTTATCTGCATGCAGCAACTGAACACATCAGTGCCATAACTACTACTATAGATGTTAAGGTGGACAAGAAATGACTAAACGGTCCCACCAATCGTTGATATTCTTGATGCTCTGGGCTTCACAATTTTGAATTGAAAATATGCTATCATTTTTGTGATTCATGTAATGCATAACTGAATGTGACCAGAATCTTATTTGGCATATGCGTGCATGTGTGCATATTTTAAAATACAACACTGTTCACAAATAGTTCAAATGGAATTGAAATTGTTTAAAATATTATGTTATAATTAGGCTTTAACGCGTTACCTAACAAGATTAAAATATTTCATTATTAAATAAAACATTTAATATTAAACATAATATAAAATGTAATAATTATTTCATTAAATATTTAATGGCCCCGCCCCTAGACCTGTACATCATCTTACATTTCATATAGTTGCCTGTTGACAAATATGATCCATAAATGCAGTTATGCCCTAAAATTCAAGATATTGGTGCAATGAAAATGTGCATACCCCTGTATGAGTTTCTGTCTTATATTTATATCACGCGATATATCACACGAGCAGGGAGAGTAGTATTAGTGATGATTTTGTTCCGAATATCACAAGTTTAAATGTGATTTTACACAACAGTTCAGTAAATACTGCTAGACAATTCATAGTGACAGTATGAGATTAATACACAACGTTTTGCTCTACTGTGACCTAATGCAGATATTGTATGCAATACATTGATGCATAAATCCATTATGAGACAGAACACAGCTGTTTATCGTCACCGTAATGTGGGAAATATGATCACACAATATTGACTGACGGATCGGCAGAGAATCTTTCTGCGAGTCATTAAGAGACTATGGTTCTATTCTACTTAAAGAAATCTGAGGTAAACGTGTGAATGCATAATTTTCGCACTTAAAAAAAAAAAAAAAAGTAAAAGTTTGTATGTTGTGTAGCGAAGCACTGATCAAATTAAAGGGAAGCAAATGCGGTTGAATATGTACAGGTTTGTGTCTAGTGGTCGACCGATATTGTTTTTTTGACAGCTGATGCCGATATCTTGTAGCGAATCAATGCGTTTTTGTAAGAAAAATGTTATAAATACTTTTCTCTCACTTCTGCTGACTGTCATACGTGCAAGCCGTTCCTGCGGATGAGGTATGCATCGCGCACGCATCTGTGAGATATGTTAGTCTCATGAGTTTGTTTACAGGAGCAGAGGAAGCAAAGTTTCCTTACTTTAGCAAAGGAAAACCAGCCGCCTATTGGCTTATATCGAAATCCTCCAACAATTTTCATCAGCGTAAGTGAGAGAAAAGTATTTATAACATTTTAAATATGGATATTTTTCTTTAAAAAACGCATCGATCTGCTACAGGAGGCCTTTATTCACTGTGTGAGGCACATTTTATTATGGATGGATGCGCTTTGTTTGACGTCTTTTGGATTGTTGAACAAAAACACCCACCTACTCCCATTCTAAAGCTTGAAAGAGCAAGGATCATTCGATTGGATTCGTCTGAAAGAAGAAAAAAAAAAATCAATTGAGGAGCCGTTGGCTCCTATAAGAAACAAAATTAGGTGCCAAATTATTATTTTTAGGTGCCACGGAATAAACGTGTTTTATTTTAATATTTTTAAAAACTTTGTTAACATTTCAGTCATACTCTCATGTGTTTGTGTCTCATCTTTTCGTGTCTTTATCAGCATTTTAATCCATCGTGAAGATGTCCTGGGAACTAAGGTGAACTTAAAGTGTGAACTAAACGTCTTTTCAAACTTGAGAACGATATACAGTCACAAATAATTGTTTAATACACAGAATCTGTGCCAATATCACGGACCATGTCAGCATCACATTGCCATTGAGTGTCATTTGGGCTCCTCTTCAATGCATCCTATAAATGTTGTCCTATGTCTTGCACACATCCAGTCTGATTTTCTTCATTAAAAACATGCAATTTTATAGGAGTTGAATCTCATCTTTAGCTCCTTGCAATGTTTCTCATCATGTAAACAACAGGTCAAGTAAAAATATTAATATGCAATATATGTATTGTTACGTGGCATTGTTTACAAGCTTTACACGTTTTCCGCAGTTTGAAACACTGAATGAGTGATGACATGAGACATTTCAGTAAGTTGTACTGTAGGCTCTTATAATATACCTTTTGATGTCCATTAATGTTTATTTCGTACTCCTGAGGTGGACAAATGCGAAAAAAGGCATTACATTGAAATTTTAAAATCATAACATGTACATTTACATAGTCGCTAGTGGGGACCTCAGCAAAAATATACTTGCAAATTAATATTTTTGGTTGCAAATGCAACCGTTTTCGTCGCAGTCTGGAGCCCTGACAAACAAAATAGGCTGACTTTTAAAAACGTACCACTACAACTAACAAACAATACAAAATTTACATAAAACAATTCACATTTTAATTACATTAAATTAAATTCCCAAAAAATCACGATCCTGTTATTCTATAAGCAAACTAGATGCAGATTATCTAGATGCAAAATATCAAGTGACATCTGCAAACAAATGATGCTAGAGCATTTTTTAGGATTTTTAGGGCTGGGTAAAACTTGACAATTCAAATAAAAAGTTTAAAACAGGATAAAGGATAAGCGGGATCTCATTGTGATGAGGTACCAGTCAGGAGAATGGTACAAAAGTATTTCCAAAACTTTAGGCTAGATGTGCCCTGGAATACCATGAAGACAATCATCAACAAGCAGAGAAGAGGAATTTCATCTTTCAGCACAATAATAACCTCAAACACAAGTTTACAACATAGGCTCATTCGAAATACGTGCCTTTACCTACATTTCTGCGAAACTCAATACCCATACATACGAAACGCTGCAGTTTCCAGTTGAAATGAACACTAGAGGCAGTAAAACTCCCACAACTTTTATTCCTTTTTTATTTTTTTTCACACACAAAGTATGATTTGCAGGTTCACCGTTTCGATTAATAAAGCCTAATTTTCGCATAATTACTGCATCAATAAATGCGTTTTTATATCACTTTTGCATTTGTTAACACTATCGGGTAGGTTTAGGGTTGGGTTTGGTGTAGGGGATATTTCCAACACGATACAGCATTGACTTTTAGCGACACTCCTCAGATATTTGAATTATGAACAACCACCATACGTTCCTTAAAGCAACGTAATACAAACACAGCAATATGTGCCTATATCAACGTAACAAATATGTGCCAGGGTAACGTATTGAACCTGCATTTTAGCGCCACTCAAAGGACATTTCACTTTGAAACTGCCGTGAAACGTGCAGTAAGGTACGTAATAACGGTGCTGCAGAAATGTATGAAGAGGCACGTATTTCGAATGAGCCTGGGTTGCATGTTTCATTCGGCAAAGGAATAGCTTCAGAAGAAGGTGGTTTTGGAATTGCCTAGACCTAAATCCACTTGAAAAATACTTAAACAGGCTGTACACAGGTGATCCCTCTGCAGTATGATCAATCTGGGGCTCTTAAACAAGGAAGAGTGGAAAAAAATGGCAAATCAGGATAGGCTAAGCTGACAGATTCATATTCAAAAAGACTGGGAGCTTTACTTTACTTTTACTTTTAGTCATTTAGCAGACGCTTTTATCCAAAGCGACTTACAAATAAGAAAAAGTAATTAAAACTAAAAGCTAAAACTCTATAAATACTATATATACACACACATTTAAGAAAATAAAATAAATTAAATAAAAATGACAAATGCATACAACAACATTTCAAAACTAAAACATTTAAATGAAAACAAAAAAAATAAAGCTAAAAACAATTCAAAAATATTAAAAGAACAAAAGGTATGAGTATAATAATGATTCTAACATAACACTAAGCCAAACAGCAAAAAAACAACTACATATGTGTATGTACAGCCACACACATATACATATACATGTACATATATACAGTATAAATACATTAAATATATATATATATTATTTCATTTCCATTTTGTATGTTGAAGTACTGAAATAACTAAAACTTAATAAAAAACCTATATAGACAATAAAAAACTAATAAAATGACAACATTACTACAACTGTAACTAAAACTAAAATAGATAACTAATACAAATCAAAGTACATTAGTTCATCAGTAATCATAAAAAAATAACACTGAGGCAAACACACATGCTAAAATAACAAAAACTTACTGACACATAGTAAGAAATACTGAAACAGAAGTGGAAAGAGGAGAGATAAAAAGCGATACTTATGTCCTTTGCCGGTGTCGTCGCACGGTAGAGTCGATGGTCTTTACACTCTTCGGTCTTCACACGACCGCAGCCGCGGTAAACTAAGCTTCTTTTTAATTAGTTTAACAAAACTCAAATTGAATTCAGCTGGACACACTTTCCTGTTTATCCCAACAAATGACCAAGCAAAGCGCACGACACTGACAAGGTACGCGATACAGTACGAGACCAAACGCCATTTCTGAGCTGAAGCAAAAGGTGTTTCAACCAAGTATTAGCTAGTTGATGGAAGTTAGGGGTGGGCGCTATACCGGTATGAAAGTGACTACTGGTATCATGTTGTTCCATGATATGGATTTTGCTATACCGTGGATACCGTTATATATTCATGAATTCAAATTTTGCATTTATATAGTTTTGTTCAATTTGGTACGCTTTGCAAATTTTAACACAAATGACGATAAAGAGTCGAGGCTGAGCGTTTTTGTCCTCTGTGTGCAACACCGTACTACACAGGCATTAGTAATCAAACACAGAGCATCGTAACAGACCAAATTAATAGAGCACAAATCGCCTACTCCAGTGGTTCCCAAACTGAGGGATAGTGTACAGTCAGCAGATTATTTTGCAAAAGAAACCTCTGCAGGGTGATAAAGACTACACTGGGTAATTTTCCAGCTTATCATGCCGCCACTTGTCTGATAAGTAAATAATTGAGTGCAAAATATTAATTTGACATATTTTAATTACCTCAACATGACT
>NW_015643559.1:119379-128543 GCF_001515625.1 Sinocyclocheilus rhinocerous | reverse complement strand
TGCAACACCGTACTACACAGGCATTAGTAATCAAACACAGAGCATCGTAGACCAAATTAATAGAGCGCAAATCGCCTACTCCATTGGTTCCCAAAACTGGGGGCGCGTAGCTATAACAAGGGGGGCACGGCAAGGCTGAGGGATAGTGTACAGTCAGCAGATTATTTTGCAAAAGAAACCTCTGCAGAGTGATAAAGACTACACTACATACTTTTCCCACTTATGCGGCCACTTGTTTGATAAGTAAATAATTGAGCGCAAAATATTAATTTCACATATTTTAATTACCTCAACATGACTCGCAGTACCCACTTCAGTTGTAGCAGTTGTGGTTGTATCAGTAACAGACCACTAGATGGCACGATCGAAGAATCAGAGTTGTATTGCAGGGAGCCATGTAGAAATATAAATGAACGGTGCATGGTTCTGCTCTAAGCGTGAAAGTTACAAGTTTGTGAAAGGACTTCCAGTGCCAGGTAAACATAAAGCAGATTATGAATATACTTAAGATTCAAATACCAAAACAACGTGTCTACAACAGACGCGAGCGGCGCGATGAGACAAAAGCAAATAGAACCCAGTGAAGTTCTCTGCTGTGGATGCGGCGCAAATGTAGCCTTGGTGAGCATAAGAGACTTTCCAAAAAAAAAAAATTGAATATTGAAAATATTTTTCTCTAAAAAAAGTGGGCCCGGGCAGAAAAAGTTTGGGAACCACTGGCCAACTCAAACTAGGGCTGCACAATTAATCTGATTTCTAATCGCGATTACAATTACGGATTCAGCTTGTTTACTTTCATATAAAAATACGGCATGCAGTTGCATCAAACAATGGTATAAACATCATTCAATGTAGATTGTGATAATCGTAATTAATAATCGCAATTCCAATTCCAAGGGAATAATCGACAATTATGATTTTTGTCATAATCGTGCAGCCCTAAACTGAACCAAATTTCAGGTACAGAAACGGTAATTAAAAGTTTAAAAACACTGCATTTTTCTTTTCATAAATAAATAAATTCAGTCAAGACCAGTGAATGATTTTCTTTTGTTCTTTGATTAACATTAATGACAGGCAGTGTGTTTATAGGCTGCTGTCTCTTTAACACCGAACGCACGCAGATCTAAAAATACTGTACACGTGCATTTTCTTTCTCATCTGTTTACGTTCACTTAAGACAAAAACGGCTGTTTATGATGATATACTGACATAGTTTTTTGCATACTGGTCGATAAATATGAAAGAAGTCATATTTGTCAGAACAACCTTTTCTGCAGTGAAATGCATGCAAACAAGGCGCAAGTTCTTACCGTTCCTGCACTTAAGTCGTTTTAAAATCACATTAAAATGCAAACGCAGGAATCATTAAAAGCAGAATGGAAATGCACGCGACGCGTCTTATCGAATACCCGGTTCTTGGAAATTTGGAACCGGTTTTCGATACCCAACCCTAGTTAGGACTTGTGTTTACAGACTTAATAAACTCTTTCTTCAGAAAATCAGTAAAACTACTGGGCAAACACCTCATAATAACATCATTAATATCCATAAGCAAAGCTTTCACTATTGGATACGGTACAGCCATCCATCAATCCTCAATACAGAAAAGTGAGAAGGGTTCCATTCCCAATAAAAACTCTCATTAATAATGGTAATGAACTATAAAAGCTTTTAAAATAATTATTTTTCCCTGTGGTCTATTTGTAATGACACATCCCACATCCACAGAGTACTTGTGTGCTGGTGTCAGGATAGCTTTACCAAATTGTTGATGAGGTTGTAAATTACAGAAATGTCATCCATCTTTAAGCACTGAAAAGTTATTCAACATAATGGTGCTTATTAACATCAAAAAGACAGATTGAATCCACATTTTGGCTAACTGAATAAATCCATTCACATGTGTCCAAATAAACTGAATAGTCTGCCACAGTTCTCATGGATGTTCTTAATGATATTTAGGCACTTGATCCTAAATTGACCTTATCTATGGCCTTTGTTTGTGTCTGTAAATCTGGCATTGTACAACACTGTGTCAAACTCTAACACCTGCCCAGTGCTGATATCACAACACAAGCAGCTTTCACTCAGAAGACAGACCGTTTCAACACAAACAGAATTAAGGCGAAAAAAAGCAACCAGGATACAACTGCATGGAATACAGTATCCCATGCATTACTCTCTAACTGACCTTCTATCTTCAGAGTGCGGAATGCACTGAAAGGAGTATCAGCCTTAAAAAAAATCTAATATTTTACTACACCTGTCAACCAAATCTCAATGACAAATGTAATTGAATTAAAACAGACAAAAAAAAAAAAGTATGAAAATAAGCTAACACATTAATGGATTAGGGAAATCATTTTTCAGTTGTCATAGGCACACTATAAAGTTTCAGGAGAGATAACTGCATTTAAAAACAGGAGTGCATCCCCAAACATAACAGTTTCATGAGTGTATGAAACAGAACTCTCTCTCGAAATTGGGATGACTAACACCACTGTAACCATAGCATTTTTTTTTTTTACCGAAATAATATTACCGTGACCAAAGACTTTAACTAAACCACCACAGAGCGTTCATGTTTTGAAGGTTGCTTTGCAGAACGCACTCTTGGCCAGCTATCCAGTGTGTTGTGATTGGCCGAATACCTCAAGCGTGAGACGGAAATGTTATGCCCCTCACCATACTGTGATGCCCTATCCGGCCGGAGCGACGAGACAAAAACATTAAAACCCATTATAAACGAGGCATTTGTTGCATCCAGTGGGGACATAATTATGGATTATAATGACTTATACTGTCTTTTTACGCGTTGCATTGCATCGTGCCGCGTAAACATAAAACCCTGTCTGTATTTGTGATCAGAGAAATGACAAACAACAAGCCCTACAACAGTGTTGTAAATACAACTTAACCACTGATTTCTAGTCGTGTCCATTTTTGGAAGGCCAAACAAAGTAGTTTCGCTTTAACAACGAAACACAGCATCACACACGGCGGGCTTGAGTGAGCAGAGGCCGGAGGGCTTGCGGCAACCACATGTGACGCCCCCGGGCTGGACTCTGCTTCGTCCACGGTGAAAGCAGATTCGGCGAGCCACAGCGTAAAGAATATCTCTTTGGATTTGAGACTTTAGTCTTTGCAACTTTACAGATCTTCTTTATGCACACATTTCTTTAAGCATCTTTGAGCTTGTTGTTTAGGCTCGGCTCACAAAGCGATCTATTTTATGAGTTAATAAAGGCAGGTGCAGTTGTGATATTTTGGTATGTGGCTTATTTCAAATAAATCGTGTTTGGATTTATTTTATGCTTGTTCACTTTTTTTTAAATAGCAAGATCTGGCAACACCAATGAGTCAAATCGTACCTGGTTCACTGTGATTCCTTGCAGAAGAGAGACACAACTCTGATACATGTTTAAATACGCCATTAACAACTAGCTGTTTAATTAAATTCCATACACACTGTGTAGAATAAAACTAAAAATCCAAAATAATAGTTTTTAATCCTGAGTTAGTAAGTACTAGACATGTGCCGGTGTTCAAATTCTTATTCTCCAATGAAAGGTTAGATTTTTGTAAATTTTGAAAATAAAAGATCGAAAGGATTAATGATACAGATTCACTTTCACAGCCTTCTTTGATCACATTTACCAAGGGTATGAATAATTTTGAGCACAACTGTATATGCAGCTTTTCGACTACAGAATAAAGATTTTATATACTGTTATGGGCTAATCAAGCAGCGTTTCAACTAGAATATAACGTTTACGTTTCATTCACTATAACAATCAAAGGAATCAAGTCACATGTTTCCAAATTATTTCTATGAGAAAATAATGGCGAAAACAACGTTAAGTTTTTAAATTAATCAAATAAGACATCAGCTAGTCTCTGAAGAAAATGTACCATGTTTTTACTATAGTAAATAGTTTAACGATAGCGTTTGTAATAAAACCATAGTAGCCTCAAATTTACTATTGTCTGAGACATCATGAAATGTACGTTAACATCTTAAACTATAAAATGTAATATACGTTTTACTATAATGAAACCAAGGTTCATTTTCATAACAGGTGTAAACGGGTCACAAGTTAACAAGGGCACATTTCCTTGATTCAGCCAGCTGCATAATGTCACGCCGAGTGTAAAATCCTGACTTCAGTCCACAAATCTGCGCCTGAACCAGTGCAGTCAGTTAGCTCAGTGCGTTCATTTCTGGCGTCTCGCGGCGCGAGTGTTTTTAGCACGCGTTCGAACCCCGCGCCAAGCAGACTTTGTTTATTTTCCGTACTTCAGCTGCTACGGGCGATCATACCAATAATTTGTAATCTTCACAAGAATACCAAAATCATGTAATGAGCAAGTCTGCGTTTATTAGACAGCTTAATATCACGTCAGTTTGTGCTTTCAGAATCTGCGAATCTGCTGTGATCGTTCAATCACATCTGGAGCGGAGACCTGAACGAGGAAGCTTTTAATATAACCAGATAACACGGTCACCAGTTAAACCGTAACACCGGTATTCGGTAATGCGATATATCACGGTAATGAATATGCACGGTATTGTTATCGTGGGCACTTCAAATTAAATACCGTTAATAATTATTTATTACAAATTATTCAGATTTTTTGAATGCATTTTAAGAATATCTTCCCTATCAACTGGTCACAATGCACAACACCGCTGTATGCTACGTGAAAGACGCGTGTGCACTCTGATGTAAACAAGCACGGATAAGAAGCACGTGAAGGAGACGCTTTGAATAAAAGCCACTTTCACTCTCTGACAGCAGATGGCGCTGAACAGCAGAAATGCAGCCGTTACCCCAGAAACCCCGTAAACAAGGCAGCTGCGCTACTTTCTAAAACGTATTTAAATGGTTTAAATTAGTGGTTGGCCGATATTTGGCATTTTTCAAATATCGGCATTAGCCGATAAGTTTTCCTATTTGGCCGATGCGTTCGAGGCGGGACTTTTATTTTGACGGCGCTGAGAACGGCAGCGCCTGAGCATACAGTGCTCACCTTCTCCCTCTTGTTCGCTGTCGGCATTCAGCAAATACGCATTTATATCAATTAAATAAATCTTTGAATGACTAATGAGCATTTAATTTCACAAACCTTGCAAACTTAGTCGGATCCAGTCGTGAGATCTTGTGAAGTGTGCATGTGTATCCTGCATGATCGCATGTTCTCTGCGTGACTTTCGGTCCGTGTGAACTGAATGTGGACAGGAGGAGTTCAGCTATGGAGACGCGCGATCGACAAACTTTAAACTCGTGAATTCAAATTATGCTGCGCTTTATGCATTTGCCCACTGTCATATTCATGTCATTTTCACTGTGTGCTGTACGTAAAATGAGTGTTATCTTGGCTTTATTTGAAAAAATATGATTCCCAATGCACACAAACTTTCCAGAATACCGAGTGCCCTGTTGTTTACAGTGTTTACTTCCTTTTTAATTATATTTTTATTAAATATTTATTTGTGAAAAATACTTTGTCATCTAAAGTATAAGTATGTTTATTTAACACATTTATTTTTTTAATCCATTTCAAATTATTTCAAATTTCTTAAATATTAATTAAAATTAAAAAAATTATATCGGCTTTATTTCGGCCACCCTGCTTTCCAAAATATCGGCATCGGCTGTTAAAAAACCAATATCGGTCGATCACTAGTTTAAATAGTCATTCAGATTTTTGTATTCGCAGTGGTATTCATTACAGCACCAAATACTTAATATTTAGACTTAATAGGCTATTTATTTTCAAACTTTTTTTTACATTTTAATCTGGATTACAACATGCCCTAGATATTGTTTGGAAATATTTTGATTCTTTATTGTTTGGTCACACTTTACATTAAGGCTCTATTAATTAACATTAGTTAATTCATTAGTAAACATAAACTGTCAATGAAATTCTTCTAAACATGCATTAATCTTAGGTAATTTCAATATTTAATAACACGTTAAAATAAAAAGTTGCAACTGTTATTTAATGAACTAACAGTTGTATTTTTAAACAAAGATTAATAACTTCAGTAGCAAATGTAGCTATTGCTCATTATTAATGTTAATGCATTAACTAAGGTTAACTAATGATATCTTATTGTAAAGTGTTACTTATTGGACTTTATAATTCTTTTGCACTTTAATTTGAGAGAAATTGTTTACTTTATACTTTGTGTATTACTTTACTCTATGTAAATGTTCAGTTCTTTTTGTTAAGAAAAAAGTTAATAAACCTGCTATACTTTATGACAACACTTTTTTGCATCTAAATTGCATTACCGTGATAATACCGTATACCGTGATAAAAGCATTAGCAATTAAATCGCAACATGAAAATGTGATACCGTCATATTAGCAATTAAATCGCAACATGAAAATCGCGCATGCAGTGTGTTCACAAAAATAATAGGCCTAATTGGTTAATAGGGGTGTAAATCGGATGGTTCGTCACGATACGATACGATATCGATTCTCATACCCAGCGATACGATATTTGCCGATACCTCAAAAAATTCTACGATGCGATTACGATTCGATACAGGAGTATATTGGCTTTTCAGCTCAGTCTAAAATTAATTTTCAGGTACGCTACAGAAATGTAATAATCATATGTAAAATAACTGCATAGTCTTCACTGTATAGATTAAATATAGATTAATAATTTTTGATGTTACAAAGGTTATTTAGTCAGGAGCAGTGAGCACTTGTATTTTTCTTTGACAGCATTAGATTTATTATTAGTTTGCTTTCACTTTAAGAACGAAAGCACGGATTTAATATACTGAGGATACTAGGATATTCGCCAAAACGCGCATTATGTAATTTTGTCTGTATTTATTCATCCATGCACAAAAAAGCGGAAGAGAGCTCAATTTAGTATTCGCGCGGTGTAGACGCGGCTGTCTGTGTGCGCTTCAGATGTGTGCGCAGAAAACTTCTCACAAAGCGCTCGACTGTTCCGCAAACAATCCCGAGCGTCTTTTATGCTCACCTTATGCCTTCGGGCAGTCCTTATATCGAGTCCTGATACGCAAGTTTGAACGAGAATGCACGTGTTGGCGGTAATGCTTAGACGGACATTATGTGAAAATGTGGACAGTGCCAAAATAAAGGTGCCTATTTATGCTACAGATATCGATATTTTACGCGTGGCATCGATGCATCGTATCGTCAGACACCGTTACACCACTATTGGTTAAGCACAAAATATTGTAACGTTTTGTTAATTTTAATAAAACCTATTTCATGGAGCTAATTTATGGAAAGGTCCTTGAGCCAGGATTCGAAGTCAGGATGCCTGTAGCACGATGGTGCGCTGCCCACAAGGCTATCACCGCCGACATACAGAGCTAATTTGGCACCAAAACTAACATTTCAGCAAACAACCAATCTGCAAACTCCACTCTTAAACAAACAGTATATGCAAACACAAAGGGCCATTTAAAAGAAAATAGCCTACAGATTATTGTTTGTGCACCACAGGCTTAAACAAATGCACTGTTTTAAAAATGTAAAAATAGGTTTCAAATGAGCCTACATCATATTTCATAAATAGTGCCTGCGGTTTCAAAAATAAATACAATCTATTATACGAATCCAAAATAAACCAAATAAAATTCAATGTACATAAACACAAACCAGTCGGTCTCATTGTCCGTTTTAAATTTTCTGCAAATCTTGATTTTTTTTTAAATTATAATGTGGTGTATTATGAAGAAATATATCAGTTTAGTATTTAATACACTTTCATTGTATACAGTATTTGAATATGTCACGTAGGGCTGGGCGATTTTCCCGATTTAATCGAATAATTCGAATTTACTGTTTTGCCACGATAAAATTGTTTAGAAATCGAGGAATCGCGATTTTGAATAGAAATATTACCAAATGTTAGAATTAGACACTTTGACAATATGTCGGTGTTAACAATAAAGAGAAAGAATGATTCAACCACATGTCGGCGCACGTGATTAACCGCTCACGTGTGACGCGCTCTGTGAAGGACCATAAATATAGCGCTAAGCACCATTCACACAGAATGCACAAGATGTAGTTGTAGTTCATGCATCTTTTCTGCAAAGATATTTAACAAGTGATTTGTTTAACATTTACATCATGTGTGGTGCACTTTTAATATAATTTTTTGTTTTAACTAGAGGGTAAGAGAATAAAGAAAAAGTTACTTGAATCATGTTGTAGTTACATTTTCAAGTTGACTAGTTAAAAATCTTTAAAAAAAAAAATCGAGAATCGGTCAAACATTCTGGAAAAATCGAGGTTTTAATTTTTTGCCAAATCGCCCAGCCCTAATGTCATGTGTAACACATTTTTGAACACAAAGCAGTAAGAAACTCATAGGGGTTTGGAACGACATGAGGGCGAGTAAATAATAGAAATGATGAAATTTACATTTTTGAGCAGGGTAACATTCAAGCATATTTCCAGCTAGGGGTGTGCGATATATATCGTCTGCGATAATATCGTAATTGTTGTTTTAACAATGTGCGATTTGACATTAATGAGTATTTTGCAAAACTCAGAGTGCACGCGTACATTACGTGAAGTCTAGACTAGTGCGCATACGCATTTAGAGTGTGTTCTTTCACTGCATGATTCAGTATTAAAATGCATTTAGAATGATCACAAATTCAAGACATGATGACAGAAAATGTATATATGTATGCCATTTCATATAGTTAATAATCAATTTCACACGAAGAGTGCCGTTTGTCTCCAAATATTACCATGATTACAAATGTGATATAGATTTTTTACAACAGTTCAATAAACAAGAAGTTAATTAAGAGACTTGCGTTTAAGACACCATATTGCCTGGTTTTGCTCTATTTCGACAACAAAAATAATTCCAAACAACGCCACAGCGATACATCTAAATGCCACTTCAGATGCAGCTTCTGTGTTGATTTAATTTACTTGGTAACAGCCCAAATGTTTTATTATTCTAATTCACTGATTAAATGTAAGAATTTCACTCAAAATATAATGGACACTTTTAGAAAAAAATGGCTTTATAAAGGTAAAAATGCCCATAAAATGAAAAAATAAGTTTAAACTTATTGGAAAAGATTAATTTCTATCAGTATGAACTGACCACCACACAGAATATGAAGAATATCA
>NW_015643559.1:104777-119345 GCF_001515625.1 Sinocyclocheilus rhinocerous | reverse complement strand
TTTCGTTCCCGAATGAATCAACTGTTTAAATGATTCGGTTCAGTCGCAACGACTCACTTAACAGTGACTTGCTGCCACCTACTGGCGCTTTTAATTTCACATTCAAAGTATCTTTTATTATTTAAATAATTTCCAATATCAGTAATCAACGTTTTATGTTATTACATTATTTACAAAATATCGAGATATTATTTTTTGTCAATATCGCACACCCCTATTTCCAGAACTTTCAAGCACTAGCAACCAAGGATTTTCAAAAGCAAGCAAGCTATGATTACAAATGTACTTTAAAAAAAAAATTATTCATTATTGAACACTTGTTGCAAGTTTAGTTTACGGATGCAACGATTCACTCAACTCACGATGCAATACGATTCACAATACAACTTACTTACTTTTTTATAATGAGATTCAAGACAAATTATAAATGAAAAGGTGTCCTTTTATTATTGCTTGGACAAAATGCTGCACATTTGTAAAATTTAAATGTCAAATAACAAATCTAAACTGAGCTTTTATAACACATAAAATAAATCTCTTAACCATTGGTTTTAGAGTGCACTTTAAAATTTTGGTCATTACTTATAGAGCCCTGCATGGTCAGGCACCCTCTTATATCCAGGATCTATTACATGCACACTCCCCTGGCCGGTCTTTGAGGTCTTCTGGCCTAGACCTTTTAACTATTCCCAGAACACGTCTTAAGACAACGGGTGCCCGTGCTTTCTGTGCCGTGGCTCCAAGGCTTTGGAACTCTCTACCCTTATCATTGAGAACTATGGGTTCTGTAGAATCTTTTAAAAAACACCTAAAGACATATCTTTTTGGACAAGCTTTTAACTAGCAATATGGTCTGGAAGCAAATTTTTTTGTGATGTTTGGTGGTATTTGTACAGCTGGTATTTAACTTGTTTTGATTTTAATTTTATTGTAAAGCACTTTGTGACTCCTTGTCTGTGAAAGGTGCTATATAAATACATTTTACTTACTTAGAGAAGTTCATTTAATGAAACTCAAATGTAAATATTTTTATATTTTGAGATACTGGACTTTTGACTTTCATGAGCTGTAAACTCTAATCATCAAAATAAAAAAAAAACTTTTGAAATGTTTTTCTTTACATTTAATGAATCTAGAATATAAGAAAGTTTCAATATATTGTTCTATTTGTGTTTTAAAGTTATTTATAATAAGTGATGTGAAGTGTACTGTTAAGTGCACTGATGTCAGGCTCATTTTGGATAATAAAGTTTAGTTAAATACCCTGCCTCCATTACATATTTTTGTCACATCATTTTAAGAGTTTAATCACCACATTTGAGCTATCATTGCTAAAAATGTGTGTATGTATATATTCTGTTTTCAATATACAGTACCAGTCAAAATTTTGGACACACAAATTGGAAGTGTGTCCAAACTTTTGACTGGCACTGTACTATAATATACATAAAGAATATCGGCCAATATATCGATATCGGATTTTTTTTTTTACTCCCTAATATTGGTATCGGCCCCAAAAAACCCTATCGGTTGGGCTCTAATATAAACAAACTAAGGTTTTGCCTGTGCTCTAGCTATTTAAAATGAGAGGCAACCACTGCATTTTAATCACGATCCAAACAAAGATGCAGCATGAGCAGTTTTTAATCTAAGTTAGATTTTGTAATTTCGAAATCTGAAGCAAAAACAGAATGGTCTGACTTGAGTTTTATGAAACGACACTACATGAAACATATCCGCTTGAAACAAACAGCAGATGGTCTGAATGAAAACGCAAATTCCCTCTCTAACAACAGCTTGCACCAGAGAAAACCCTCGTTTGACTTAAAGGTGACATATCATGAAAATCTGACTTATCCAGGTATTAAGTGCTAAATCAGGTCTCCGGTGCATCTACCAACCAAGGAAACGTGAAAAAGATTAACCCAGTAACTTTGTTTTGGTAAGCCTTTTTCTGCAAGCGTCTGAGAAAACGAGCGCGTCTGATTTCACTCCCTTGGTGACGTGGCAAAGGGATCTCATTATAATATTACCGCCCCTTAATCTGTAAGTTTCCACCGACGGCACGGTCATTGTGATTTCGCAAGCGACAGCGGTGTAGCAGCTCTGAAAACGAGCAAAGACGGCACAGACTGAAGCTGTTCTGATGTTACATTATCTTACCTGACCATACCAACATGCAAATATTTTCATAACAACATGAGCTGCTTAAAATAAAGAAAGCTATCAACATAACTGATATTCAAAATGGTGAGCAAGCCCTGCTTTGTTTACGTATCGGCGTATATACTTGTTTCAGTTTCTCCTTTTGAATGATGAACCCGTTTCACACTGCTCATAATTAACCTGGGTATTAATCAGCTGCTGTTTTACACTGCACAGATAAATGAGAATAAACCCATAAAATGTTTGTTATTCAAGGAATTATTTATCACAGAGTTGCATAAAATTAGCTGTTTTTGTTGGAATGATAAATCTGTTTTTGTGTGAGACAGTCAAGAGCATCTTTATATGAGCCATAAAAGCCTGATGGATACATATTTAACTAATTTTAACTACATTTTGCCTGTTAAACAGCTGTTTCAATGTCACAACAAGGTAGCAACTTCCGCTTCATGCCGACTTTAAGGTCATCTGGATGTTTGCAACCGCTTTCTCAGCTCAAATAACACATTTATCCAGACGTCAGCTCAGCTGGATACCATCAGAAGTAATGGAAACACACATATCTGCATCATTTAATCAAGTCATCAAATAGCATTTCACTTAAAAGGCTGATGCGATTGAGTTCGTCCTTGTTTAAGGCCGTCTCACATATTTGCTGCACAGAAAAATGCTTGGTTTTAAAAATGCATCTTTGCCTACAAAATTTGGCTGAAATTAAAAACCTTAACAGCATCCTAGAACAGTGATGGCATGTTCAGAAAACCAAGTTCAGCTTCACTTCACGCACACTAGATAGCATTTAAATGTAACAGTCATTATAAATTATGAACAAATGATAGATAGATAGATAGATGCAGTCTTTAGTTGTCAATGGCAATCAAACACAGAAGAACCAACATGACAAGCTTTGATACTAGCAGACCAGACATTCATCACTAACCCTAAATAACAAGCACTCCATACACTAACTTATACATTCAACCCCAGAACCCCAAGCTGCATCACTATCCGAGCTCCACACTCACGCATACTGAGTTTGCATCATATCTGTTCATGCACAATGCTGTTAAACGCTAAACGAATGTCAAACTTTCGGTTTTAAATGCCCAGGCCTGCAGAATGATCCTGCACTGAGCTTTACTGTGAAATCAACTCGACATGCTGGAGCTCGACACATTTCTCAAAGCATTCAACACAAAATGCATTGTCATCGGAGCAAGGTGTGTATCCAGATCCGTCAGTTTGTGTTTGTGTGTGTGTGTGTGTGTTCATTAGCAACGTTAGCAACTCACATTTCTTCAGCCACTTCATCCAGCAGCGCACGACGAGGCTGTGGTGTTTCTTGTTCTCGATGCACCACGAGGATAATCCCTGGATGGACTCCATAGTGTTGGAGACGCCTTGAAATCGCCGGTCCATCGATGACTCCAAAGCGGCCGCCGAGCCGCGGACACCGCCGCTGGCCGCTCCGGGTCCGGCCGCCATCTTTCCTTCACTCCCGCAGCGCCGCAGCGACGCGTTTAACCGGCAGAGGGCGACAGTGCTCGGAATAACACTTTCTAGTGTGCTACTACCATGCGAACTGTAGTATATACTGCACACAGTATGCATTTACCCGGATGGCCCACAACATTTGCACAAAATATAGGCAGCATAAAGGAGAATGTGCACCCAGAGACTATTGTGCATTTATTTTGGCTTTGCTATTACTCTAAATTATTGTGGAAAGACTTTTCCCTATTTGTTACTGAGAACATTGATAAGGATTTTTCTTTACTTTGGGAAAATGTTTTGTT
Source organism: Sinocyclocheilus rhinocerous (assembly GCF_001515625.1). Lineage (NCBI taxonomy): Eukaryota > Metazoa > Chordata > Actinopteri > Cypriniformes > Cyprinidae > Sinocyclocheilus > Sinocyclocheilus rhinocerous. The sequence goes on along the minus strand of NW_015643559.1, from coordinate 115,383 downwards.
TCGAATTGTTAATTGGAAAAAAGAACATTTACTGAAAAACAAAATTACTTAATCTTCTTATTTTATTAACAAAATGTTATATACATAAATGTAAATTTTCAGGTCAATGTTCTACATTGTGACTGCTTTTATCTTTGTCTAAATAATGTTCTTAATACAAAAAAATAAATAAATAAAGAAATAAAGAAGAATCTGCATTCCATGCAGGAGTCGTGAGTCCTTTCAAATGGCCCTTTAAACTAGTGCTGGGAGAAACGAACCTCTTCGAAGCTTCGACTCAATTGAATCAATTGCTTCTCAAAATGATTCACTGTTTCGAAGCGCTCGAGACACCACACGCTGGTGACGCCTGCTGGTCAAAACTGTGTAAATGCAACAAATACTCAGGCTAAAAAAATAGATAAAAACAGCTTTTAAAAACCCATTGCAAATGTTTTATTGAAAGTATGATATATTAAATGCCATAAAAATGATAAAATACCATTAAATATGAAGTGTCTGTATAATATGTGGCTTTTAAAATATTTTATATTAATTAATTGCAGGGCTTGTTTTGTTTTATGGAGAGCTTGTATATATATATAGGCCAGAAAGATATATTAACTAATTATCATCCTTTAGTTACACAAATGTCTTGTTAAAAATGTCTACAAATTGATGAAACTGATCCGAGATCAGGTAAAAACCATAGACGCTGGTTCAATGCTTCGCCGCATGATTCACGGGTTCACAGAGATCGCCCCCCAGCGGCGAAGATTGAAAAAAATTGTTTTATTTTTTTTATGCTTTATTAATTCAATGCCACAAGAACATGAGGTATTACATATTCACATTATCAAATTAACATTATTAGCTGCCAGAGAAAAAAAAGAAAGAAAAAAAGGAAGAAAATTAAATAAAGTTCAATGCTTTCAGAGCATTACATGTTTTCAGTGCTTTTTTGTTTTTTGTTTGTTCTAAGAGATTTACATATAATTTAAAGTCATTTATAAAATGTGCAAAATTTGGTTTACATTGAGCCCACTTCTTACATCAAATATACACATTTCTATCATACACTCTATTTTTTCTGTTAATATAGAATTCCAAATCCTTCCAAAATAATCTCGAGTAAATACAACGAAAAAAAAAGATGCAAAATAGTTTATTTTTCTTGACCACAAAATTCACAGGTATACGAAATATTAAGCTTAAATCTTTCCAAAACATGCTTAGCAGGATAAATTGGATGAAGGCGAACCACTGAAATGCAGAAACGTTTAGAAACAGTTATGACGTAATGAAGCCTCGTTTACTGAAATCACGTGACTTTGGCTGTTTGACACGCGCTCCACTGTTTCAAACAAATGATTCGCAAAAGTTTCGGAGCTTCACGAAGCAGTGCTTCGAAAGCGGCCATCACTACTTTAAACTGGTTATTTTTGAGAACTAGTGCAGTCTTTGCACCTGGAGGGGCGTCATGCCCATTCAAACGCGCCCCCTCAGATTTTTGAGCCAAGTGGATTTTGAATGAAGCTTCCAAAAGACAAAAAAATAGCCGAATAATATTTTTTATATTTGATACAATCACACCGGCGTGATTAGATCGTGTACAGCGCTGCATTATAACCAATCACACACCATTCTGTTGAGCTTATGAATGCAATGGCCAATCAGAGACGTTCAGATGAGTCATGTTTTGTTCACTCGCTAGCTGACTGAATTCTATGGCGAATTCTCTCATCAGAAACAACAAATGAATGTAAGTAAGATATTCATTTCACAGTGCAAACAGCTTCAGTAATTTTAATGGTTTTGAGAGTGCTTAAAATGTTCTAAGATCATTTACATATCTCTTAACTTTTATAAAGAATATCTCTTTGGATTTGAGACTTTAGTCTTTACAACTTTACAGATCTTCTTTATGCACCAAGAGCTTGTAACACTCCAAAGAGAAAGGAAAAATTGAAATCGCATCATATGACCCCTTTAAGTAAAAAGATGGGGTTTTGTGTGTAGTTAATAGATTCCACTATTAGGCTACTTTAGATCAAACAACATAGTCTATAAAGGTGCAAAACCCATTTATTTACACATATTTGAGATTCGAGATATTTCATGATATAGTTTGCACGATTGGGAATAGAAATTTTTTTTAAAAATAAAACATAAGCCATATCAATAATAAAATAAGTATTGAACGCGTCACCATTTTTCTCAGTAAATATATTTCTAAAGGTGCTGTTGGCATGACATTTTCACCTGATGTCGGTAACAACCCAAGTAATCCATACATAGCCTACATATTATCTTTATTTTTGTTGTTGTTGTTGTTGTTAGTGAACAATTTCTTATTTAAAAGCATCGTATTCAAACATATTTATTTAAAATCTCATACAATTTTTGTATTGACTGTAATGCACTAACTGCCTTCCCCTCAATTTAACACCAATTACAATTTGTAAAAATAAAAATAACATAAAATAAAAAAGGTATAAAACAGTTTGTTTCAATCACATTGAATACAGCCAATACATATTTGACATACAGAAAAAGTATGTCATTATAAATGCAATAATTATTAGAACACACTTGTTTAGTTTAAAATGTGCAGTTTGTTGGACTTCGAAAATGTAAGTAGTAATGTGTTTCAACATTAAATATATTTTATATATAACACATGCTACTATTTTATACTACATAAATCTATCATGTCTTTTAATAATATCCTGGTAAAGCGGGGAAAAAAAACTTGCCTTTGCCACTGAAAACCACTGACCAGTAATAGATCTTTTTGAGGTTTTCTTCAAAGAATTTAAATAATTTAGATGCTTTACAAATCTGGTGTTGCCTTGATTCTCAGTGAAAGAAAGTAGTGTACAAAATGATCACAGTCGCCTGTCCCTGCACACTGAATTCTAAGTGTTAACTACATGTTTTAACATGCATATACAAATACAGGCCCTTTTAAATAAAGTTTTCAATTCTAATTTGCATGCAGTTTCAATAACATTCTGTAATGGTGTGTTTACATGCCTTTTTGTTATATTGTGGCGAGTTTGATCCAATAAAACTCGCCGAAATTCACACGTGGCACTGCAATAAAACGCTCTCAATTAGTATTCTGTCCATGCCAGCATTTAACCAACAACAATGATGCTCCATGAATCTTTAAAAATATATATTTTGGACACAATCCTTTATTTAAAAAAATATATATATATTTTTTTCTATGTAGCCTAGTTATTCATGTAAACAGCCCGAAGCAAAGAAATCAATTAACAACAGTGAGTGATTTTCTCTTTTTGTTGTTATTGTTTGATTAATATGAATGTCACCTTCACAGAACATGAACACAATGAACAGGTACATCTGTATAGAGTATAGCCTAAACTAGTGTGTCTCACTTATTGTGTGTGAGTCCTTTCTCAGAGTCCTTTCTCAGTCCTGTGGTGCTCCTGCAAGTCTCTGGTGATGTAGAGGAGCGTTTAGGACATAATTAAAGACACTGTGATGTTGGGACTGAGAATGCAAAATGTAAAAAAAAAAATAGCATAAATAAAACAAGGTTGTTATTGAAATATAGCCTACCAACCAAAGCCCCCTTTTAAACATTTGAGGCCAGTGCTTAACCAGCGACCGAGTATAACCTCAAAAAGTCTTTTCTACACTACGAGCAGCATCAACCTGAATTGCAAAAATCACTAAAAAAGGAAAATGCATCAAGACGGTCAGTTTGGGTGCACTAACCCTGACCCTAAACGCTCACTAACCCTAAAATCAGACGGAAATGACAGATTGATAAGAACATTGTTTAAGCTTCAGCCTCAGCCTCAACCTTAACCTTACAATCGAATTGATAGAAATGTTGTTCCAAGACCAACAAAGGATATTGATGCCAAAGCATTTCCCCTGCATGGACAAATCAGATATCAGAACTAGTTAGTTAATGAGCCGTCTGAGACTGAGGGTTAGTTAATGGCTAGGGATGGTCACTATGTTTGTCTAACCAGTGTTGGGAAAATTACTTTGTAAATGTAATCGGTTACAGATGACAAGTTGCTCTATTTAAAATGTAATAAGTATAGTGTAACTATTTCAATTACTTTATGAATGTAACTGATTACTTTTTGAATACTTTTCTACAGTTCTAACGAATGTTTTCAACTATTAATCATTTTGAAACATGTAAAGCAGGCAGGGTTAACCTTACAGTAGCACTCAACACTGATTACTGTCAGACTTTCAGAATCCTTCATCGCTTGAATTAAGATTATAATAATTTAACTGGAAAGCACAAAATCAGACTACTTTGAGGTTATTACAAAAACTCACTCAAGCGGGTAAAGACATCTGAGATCTATTAATAATTAAACAAATTACATGGTATTGGAGGAAGTGCATATTAATGTACACAATTTAGGGTCCGGTTTTGAAATACCATTTCTGTCTTCCGTTGCAGCATTGAGCCGGACCCTCATTTGTCCTTTTTTAAGATAATCACTATTTAATACTTTATGCAATTGCATACAATTAATGAATGCTTTGTTTAAATATGCTATGTTCAAGTTACTATGAAGTGACATACATTTTAGACACAATATGTCAATACCAAGTGTTTTTGCTCTATTCCGCCATGAAAACCAATTGAAACCTGAATTAATCAGCTGTTTTGAACAAATTGGTTGAATGAATAATTCAGTTATTCATTAGGACAGTGACTTGCCATCACCTGGCGGTTTTAGTTTCATATTTAAAGTATAATTTCATTTCCCCCCAACATTGCATATTTCTATATTTTAAATGTTTTATATTTAAAATGTTAATCCTATAGTATGTATGCCATTGTAAGGGCAGTGTAAATGCATTCATGACACCTCTGAGCTACATTAAACAGTTTGTGTAAATGCACCTAAATACCACTTCAGATGCTGCTTCTGTGCCACTTCTGCAGTGCAAAGATGGATTTGTTTATACTTACTTCATTTGATTGGTAACAGCCCTGATATCTTATTATTCTAATTGCATTCCCTGCAGTGAATGGGTGCCGTCAGAATGAGAGTCCAAACAGCTGATAAAAACATCACAATAATCCACAAGTAATCCACAGCACTCCAGTCCATCAGTTCACATCTGGAGAAGACAAAAGCTGAGACAAATCCAGCATTAAGATTTATTACACTTCAAACCGTTGCTTCCGGCTAAAATATGTGTCCATAATCCATAATAACGCTTCCTCCAGTGAAAAAGTGCATCTCCTGTTGTCTCTCACATCAAAATCCAGCTACATATTTGTTTAGAGCTGTTTTTGGACTGTTTTGGGTTGTAATCAGTGCTTGATCTGTGCAGATTTCTCTCTTGAATCAGACCAGACCACTTTTTCACTGGAGGAAGAGTTATTATGGATTATGGACTTGTATTTTTGCCGGAAACGATGGTTTAAAATTAAAAACGTCTTGATGGATTTGTTTCAGCTTTTGGCTTCTCCAGATGTTAACTGATGGACTGGAGTGCTGTGGATTACTTGTGGATTATTGTGATGTTTTTATCAGCTGTTTGGGCTCTCATTCTGACGGCACCCATTCACTGCAGAGCATCCATTGCTGAGACACTGATACAATGCTACATTTCTACAAATCTGATGAAGAAACAAACTCATCCTAATCTCAGATGGCCTCATTTTCAACTATTCCTTTAAATAAAGTTTCTTTAAGGGTGTAAACACGGAGATTGAATATTTGTGTTTTGTAAAGACTTTCCAGCATTACTGCAGAGTCAGACAGAGCTGATGCTGATGATTTGATCAATACAGCATCACAGCAACAATGAAGACCATCGTGTAATCATTCAGTGTAAGTATCGGATCGTTTTCATCTGGTTTATTGCTTGCGATAGCAGCACTTGTTCTTGCCTCCCCGGCACCACATACAGAATTGCTTCAAGAACATTCATCGAAACTTTCAAAAGACTCTAACAAAACATGGTTTAAGTCTTACCGAATGCAATGAGACATTAATAACATTAAGTGATGTATGTGTTTTCTGTTAAAGTCTTGTACGTTAGAAGAAGCCGTCATATTAATTCCTGAACACGCTCCAGCGGCCTCGTCTGACTCCATCTGGAAACAATAGCGCATGAAGAACAAGAAAAAGCTCTGACTCAGCGTTAGCGAAGCCGGATCATATCTGCTTCCTACGGCCAAGAGAGAAAGACAACACAGCCTGTAATGTGATGGCAATGTGACACGCGTCACGTTTAATAAGAACTGCCATTTATAACAAATCCTGCGTCCACTCTTCAGAATAACACTCGCTGTGGACGAGCGATTACATTCATCTCCTGCTGCTGTACAACAAATGCAAATACTGTAAAAGATGGAAGTCATTTGTGCGACGCAGCTCTCTTCAAAACCCACATGTGCCACGTCTCTCGGTCAGACCAAAGACAGATTTGATCTGAGCTGACTTTGTTAAATGTGACACTTCTTACAGTTCATCAAACTAGTTTAATTGGCATTTTGTTTTCCTCCAAAATAATGAAACCCAAACACGTAACAGTACTGTGAAGGCATGATTAAACATACAAAAATAACCAATCGTGCAACTATACCCGAAGTTGAACAGGAACATAAAAGCCGTATGTTACAGCAGAATAGCATTCTGGCATACTGCAGTATTGTTAATAAATAAGGGAATTAATATCAATCATACAAAAGCGTCATGTTAATTTAAAACCCCTGTTATGCAACAGCTTATCGGCTGCTGTTAATATCAACATATAGCACCAAAAATAACTGTAGCTCTACTACATGACGCCATATTCTCCACAATGAGATGCATTAATCCCGTTTATGATGATATTATGAGGCATGTTCATGGAAAAACACAACACATGTCCATGCATCTGGACACATGGATTCAGTCGAGCCTATATCCGGAGGCAGAGCTCTGTGAAACACAATGAAAGGAGTCTTTGCGCCCTCGCTGACATGCTGTCGCCTCCAGAGGGCTTCGTCGATGACAGTCTCGCCGGAACCGGCCGTGTCATTCTCCAGACAAACAAGCCGCTCCGAGTCTTTAATAATGTCTTTGTGTTCAGTATGAGGGCATGGCTCCGCTCCATCAAGGGCTCAGAAGTCAAACATCTCGAGAGGTTCTCACGGGTTCGTGTGCGAGCAGGACTTGCAGCATTGCGTCCCGTAGAACTTGTGGTTGCAAACGCCGTGCTGCGGCACCAGATAACACCAGCTGAAATGATCCTTACAGACCACATCTGCACAGAGAAATTACACAGCAGCATGGGATGCATGTCTGTCACACTTTAGCTTGGGGACCAGTTCTCACTATTAACTAACTATTCACTATGGCTTTTACCTAAACTCCTAATTTGCGGCTTACTAATAGTCAGTAAGGTAGTTGTATGGGGTTTAAGAATTAAAGGATCTAAAATATGGTCATGCAGAATAAGGCATCACTATGTGCTTTATAGTTACAAATAAACAGCCAAATAGTAATATGCATGCTAATAAGCAAATAGTTAGAACAGTGAGAATTGGTCCCTAAATTAAAGTGTTACCAGCATGGTCTTTGTACATTCTGATCATTTCATTTCAACCGATTTGTAAATCACAAACAAACAGACAAACACATTTTTTTTAAATTTCTATTTAGATTTAATTCATTTTCATTATAGTTTTAGCAATTTTAGTACTTATAGGCCTAGTACTTATTTTTAGCTTAATTGCCAAGGCATTTATTCTTCAATTAAGTTTTTGAAAAAAATCGATAATTTTGACCCATACAATGTATTTTTGGCCACTGCTAAAAAATATACCCAAGCGACTTAAGACTGGTTTTGTGCACCAGGGTCACATATATGATCCACATATGTGTGTGTGTGTGTGTGTGTGTGTGTGTGACCCTGGAGCACAAAATCAGTCTTAAGTAGCACAGGGATATTTGTAGCAATAGTCAAAAATACATTGTATAGATTTTTCTTTTATGCCAAAAATCATTAGGATATTAAGTAAAATATATATATATATATATATATATATATATATATATACTGTATAATCTATAGCCTATCTCAATACTAAAAAACACTTCTGAAAAGTGCATTGATTACATAACCAGTATTATGTGATGGAATCATGTCCCAGCTCACGACAGACCTTTCTTCTGTGGCTGAGGGCAGAATGCAGTGTTGCAGGCCTGGGACATCACAGGCTTCATCTGCGGGACACAGCCGGAGGAGAGACGTCCATGAAGGAGACACTGCACGGAGCGCAGCTGAACGCCTCCTCCACACGACACCGTGCACTGCAGACAACACAAAACACTAGGGATCATGTAACCATATCATCAATGTCGTGATATCGCTATAGCAAAACTGTCTCGACATTATCGTGGTCACATGACGACATGAAACAATATATGTCTTCTGGGCAAAAAGTGCCGTTTTAAAAAATATATTTGAACTTCTTATTCTAACATAAAAGGTCTTTAAAGTTGTGTTTTGGGGCATTATGCTTTGGCACAGTATCTGTCAAACGAACTCAAACCGAAAGCACAATATGGCAAAATTTCATTTTTTTCCCCAATTCTTCACTTGTCTTTTTTTTTTTTAATATTGCAATATTATCATATCGTGAGATTTTGATATCGTTACATCCCTACGAAACACAACATCAAGCTCCTGAGCTCATGGGACGAGGGAGACCTGCCTGAGACCACGGGGAAGAGTACCAGTCCGCTCTGCTGTGAGGACAGTCTGACAGGACACAGGTTCTCTGGAGCTCCATGGAGGGTTTGGGCACATGCTGACACTTTCTGGCTGACAATTCTCTGTATTTTCCTGCGACGTCCTTCTCTGCGCACTTCACAACACGCAGCTGAAGGCCCTTACCACAGGACACTGAACACTGCAGAGAGACAGAGAGAACATCACAGCCCTCGTTCAGCTCAAACACACGTCTGTGCATCAGAAAATGTGCTTAAGATCATGCATTCAATTTTCAGGAAATGCATGAACTTATAAAAAAAAGTATATAATGAATGCAGTGTCAGTTGCTTTGGAAAAGAATCTGCCAAATAACATTTATGCATTCAGCAGACGCTTTCATCCTTAGCTATTATAATAGAGAAACGTAACGTAAGCAATCCTATGTTTATTAGATCACTAGATTAGGAAACACGCTAGAGTAGAGCAGAGAAAAGAAAGGATTATCTGGTAGCACTTTCGTATAGGGACCAATTCTCACTATTAACTAGTTGTTTATTAGCATGCATATCACTAACATATTGGCTGTTTATTAGTACTTATAAAGCACCAATAAATGCCTTATTCTGCATGACCATATTTTAGATCCTTTAATCCTTAAACCCCATACCTAATACCTTACTGACTATTAATAAGCAGAAATTAGAAGTTTATTAAGGCAAAAGTCAGAGCTAATAGTGAGAATTGGTCCCTAAACACCAATTATTTTTTGTTTAGGATTGGTTTGGGGTTGTGGAGTGGTTATGCGCTGATGGAAAAGGAGTCTAAAGCTGTTTCTTGAATGTTGTGATGGTTTCAGAAGTCCAGGTGACGGTTTTAAGCTCATTTTACCGGAGAGGAACAGAGAGGGTGAAGGTTCTGGAAAGCGACTTTGTCAATGTTGTTGTAAAGGAACAACAAGGTATACGTAAAAAAAAATAAGGCAACTTGATGCAGTAAGACTTTTGAGTTCTCTCAACAATAGTTTTTTACTTCTCAGTAAAGATACTTTGTTTAGCCAATGTAAATTTGTTTATTCATGCAATGCTGATTGTCTTATTTTGCTATTAGAAACATTCTTGTCACAGCAACTGAAACAACAATTACTGTTGTGAGGTAATTAATTTTTTTTCTGTTTCCTGGAAGATAGAAGAATGTGTAAAACGTCACCACATTACCAAATGTATGTTTGTTTACGAATGACAAACCTTAATGGATAACTTAGTCTAATTGTCTTTGTGTGCAAAACAACTTAAAATACTAAGATATCCAGAAAATAGATATAAGTGGTTGAACATTCTCTAGGCCTCAACAATAGACACAAAAAACCTCAAGAACAGTGAACAAATATTTAAAAGATGAGCTCTTTCTATCACATTACAACAAATAACTAACAATAATGACAAAACAACAACAAAAAAAGGTTAATTGAAGTCAGCAAACAGCAAAACAATAATCCTATAACAGCAACTGCATAATTTATTCATGCTGCAATGCATGCTGGGTAGCGTTAATTTCGTTAACGAAAACTATAACGAAAAAGGTTTGTTGACGAGCTTTTTTCCCATGACTAGGTCAATAAACGATAACTATGACTATATCAACATGCAATTTCGTTGACGCAATAAGATGAGACTAAAATGTATTCAAAAAGATAAAAACTTTAACAAAAACCTCTTTTTATATTCGTCCAAAAAATTTGACAAAATGTTATTGCGCACTGCTCTACATGCCTCTGCTACGCGAGCTTTCATGTGTGCGGTTGCCAGATATCAAGAGTTCAAATCTCCGAAACAGAGCTTCGCTGCTACATTGATACATTTTCTGCCCGGTGTTTTGCTTATTTTAAGCAATCTGGCAACCATGC
>NW_015643559.1:94696-104695 GCF_001515625.1 Sinocyclocheilus rhinocerous | reverse complement strand
GCCTCTGCTACGCGAGCTTTCATGAGTGCGGTTGCCAGATATCAAGAGTTCAAATCTCCGAAACAGAGCTTCGCTGCTACATTGATACATTTTCTGCCCGGTGTTTTGCTTATTTTAAGCAATCTGGCAACCATGCGCCGCAAATGATCTGAAAACCGCGACAAACACGCTGGAGTTTAGCATCTAAATGAAAGCATCACTCAGCCGGTCTGTGTTCTGTCATGAGACCTCGACTATATTGTTTGTGATTGTGATCGCTGAATGAATGCGCTTACTCAACCGCTGTTGTTTTAATAGAGAAATAGGCTATTATTGGAATTAGTGGAACTACTTGGAATTTCACTGTTATAATATTTTTCGTTTACCAGTTTTTATTGTAGACAGAGACAGTGCATAATCTTTGGTATTAATTTATATAATAAACAGTTTATAATAAATCAGTACACTAGATTAGGTAAAATACACCATGTATGAGTCTACATTCTATTGATTTGTGCTTACTGGTGAAAGTGCAATGTCTGAAATGCTAAAGTAAATTACTCAAATGACAACAATCATTATGATTATAATTTTGAGCAAAGGTAATTGAAATCAGTTGAACCATTATACAGCATGACGAAAATCTGACTAAAATGCTCTTGACTTAAACTTGACTAAACGAAAACAGGACAAGGTTGACTAAATATGATAACTAAAATCTACATTTGAGTAAGACTAAGACTAAATTAAAAATGGCTGCCAAAATTAGTACTGCTGTACGGTTAATTAATAATAATATTATTGCTAAAATGTCAAACTAGACTAAAATACTTCAGGTTTTCTTTGACTAAAACTAGACTAAAATGTTGAGACTTTTAGCCCCAGTTTCACAGACAAGGCTTAAGGCTAGTCCTAGACTAAAATGCATGTTTGAGCTGTCTCAACTGAAAATAACTTGCACTGACATATCTTAAAATATGTCAGTGCCATTGTTTTGTCTCAAGATGCACGCCAGTAATGTTTTTTTATAAGTCATTTTAATAAAAGCTGCTTAAATATTCTAATTTAACTAAGGCCTAGTCCTGGCTTAAGCTAAGCTCTGTCTGTGAAACTGGGCCTTAGTCGACTAAAACTAAATAGGATAAGGTTGATTAAATATGATAAAAACTAACAAGGACATTTAACACGGGACTAAGACTAAAATTTTAAATAGCTTACAAAATGAACACTAATGCAGGTAACTCACAAAGCCTTAACATTTAAACAATATGAAATTCTTTGTTCAGACAGCTGTGTTCGGGACAACTTTTGGGGTAATTCTGTTGGTCTGACAAGGGTTTTTATGTATAGTTTCAAGAAAATAGCATTTTTTTTAGTATTTGAGACTCAAAATGTTTCATAAAATGGAAAATATGCAGTTGCATTTTTTACAGTGTAAATGTAAAATATAAGAGGCCTGTGATAAATGATAAAGCTATCCTATAGCGGATGCTTTTATTTAAAGTGCTCTTATTACAAGGACAATCGCTGGGTTCCTACTCCAAATATTTGCTTTCACACCACATCACCCCAGTGTACACGATGCAGTGCAGGGGTTTTACCGGTTGCCAGGTGGAGACGAACCACTGGGCCTTGCGCTGTTTGTGGCAGTGTTTGATCACGCAGGTCTCTTGGCTGCTGGGTTTGGGCAGAGCGGCACAGGAGGCATCCGGCAGCACGCGGGAGTCACTGCTCACACACGCCACCGCTCTCTTCATCACTCCCTTCCCACATTTACGAGAACACTGGGGGGGAAATCCAATCGTAATATCAGACAATAGTCTTCAGTGGCGTTTTAACTGTAGAATTAGTCGTGCATTTAGTCACTGTGTGTTTACATTCTGCTGGTCGGTGGATGCAGCATCACACAAAACAAAAAGTCTTCTGTTACAGATGCAACTTTCAAAATGCACTATTCACAACGAGCCGCAATTAGCTTATTTTGCAAGCATGTTGACCCTTATGCAACACTATGTAACATTTGTCTGATATTAACTGGAGTATTTAATCTAAAATTCTGAAAAAAAAAAAGGAAAAACTGCACCTTGAAGTTTAACTGAACATATAAATGAAGTACAAAATGCATTGTCCAGAAATGTACAGTTTATCATTGTATTAAATTGTTATGTTCTGGGTCAAACTAGATTAATTTGGTATAAGTAAAGCAGTAAACCTTCAATGTGAATACTTATCACATATTGCAAACATGAAAATATAGACTTAACTTTTTTTTAAACATATGTTTTTCACAAAATGAGAAAATTATAATTTTTTAGGGATGTACGATATTAGATTTTTGCCGATATCCGATATGCCGATATTTTTCAAATCGTTTTGGCCGATAGCCGATGCCGATACTGATATATATTTCCCTTTGTTTTGAAACAACACCAAGTCTCTCCTGTGCAGAAATTATAAACAAATTATTATTTAACTTTGGTTAGTTTGAGCAAAAACGTATTTGTTAGAACTTTTCTTTAAATGAAAGGACATTGAAAGCTTTGAAAATAACTATAATAAATTCGATCTCTGCGTTTTTTTTTTGTTTTTTTTTAAGACAGATGCAGTTGAAACGTTTACATTTTATTTGTGGATCTAACATTAATAGATGGTCTAAAGCAAACGAGCTATACAAATTAAAAACATCTTTTAGAGCTCCTTCTATTTAGGTTTTCATAATCCATTTGAAAAAATACATATTAATGAATAAATCTGTATGTATTATTTAATTTACAAGTGCCATTTTTTGTGATTTTTATTCATGTAAGCTATAGCTTCTGGCCTTTTAATCAAAGCATACTCTGATTTATTTTAAGACATCAATTATTGCTTTATTTATTCAGAAACACAAGTTTAATTTTTTTGTGGGTGTCTGTGCAGTTGCCTTTAACCATGAAATTTGTAATCACAACCGTAATAGAAATTCCACAACACCTCAGAGTGTCAAAGCTTTGCAGGCTTGTTCATGACCCTAAATTACAAATAGTCACACAATTTCAAGAAAAACACCACAGGTTTACCAGTATTTTTTGCAAATGTGTTCGGGTCAAACTGACCATAATATAACATCATACAAGAGTTTACTGCCTTTGGCTGCTATTTAAAGAAAGATATACATTTTTACACACAATATGTTTATGTGGTTTATATTTTTATGTTTAAAGTATCAAGCTGTTAGCTTAGCAACATGCAGAGCATTTCTGTCATTTTACAGTCAAACCAAAATTTACTCAGACACCTTCAACATTTCTCACATTATCACAGTTTATTCGCTTTAGTTTAGAAAATGGTGAAGGTCTAAAGTTATTCAATAAAGTCATTCAATTACCAATAGAATGCTTCTAAAGTGAAGGTCATGGTAACCTTCCATGGTCACTTTAGAATACTGATCCAAGTAATTAGTAGTTCCTTTAGAGAAGGATTTGGTAATACTTGAGACATTACTAGTAACTTCACTTTTTAGAATTAATTATACATTATGCATAATTCATATTAATTATGAACCTGTATTCAGTAGTTCTCCAGGATATATGAAAATAAATATATGTGAGCCTGCAGCACAAAAGCACAAAAGTCTTAAGTCGCTGGGGTATATTTGTAGCAATAGCCAACAATACATTGTATGGGTCAAAATTATCATTTTTTCTTTTATGCCAAAAATCATTAGGATATTAAGTAAAGATCATGTTCCATGAAGATATTTTGTAAATTTCTTACCATAAATATATTAAAACTTCATTTTTGATTAGTAATATGCATTGCTAAGAACTTCATTTGGACAACTTTAAAGATGATTTTCTCAATATTTAGATTTTTTTGCACCCTCAGATTCCAGATTTTCAAATAGTTGTATCTCAGCCAAATATTGTCCTATCCTAACAAACCATACATCAATGGAAAGATTATTTATTATATTTAGCTTTCAGGTGATGTATAAATCTCAATTTCAAAAAATTGACCCTTATGACTGGTTTTGTGGTCCAGGGTCACAAATAGTAGTTATTGATTAGCTAAAAGTGAATTAGTTTCAACTGAATGCTATTACTTACATCAGAGTTTCTTGTTAGTTAATAGTAGTTACTAGAAGGTTGATAGTGCACTAGTCATTTGTTCCTGTGTAGTTATTCATTAACGATGGAACAGTATTCTAAAGTGTTACTGTAAAAATTAGTTGTGTGACTGAGCACTAACCTGCGACCAGGGTCCAGCGCTCCAGACCGGCGGGCAGCTGTATGTGTTGCAGGTCTGTCTGCGAGACGGCGGTGGTTGTGTGCACTGGTCATCGGTCACCGTGTGCACCTGATCCGGGCCTGCTTTCTGCACACAGCGCACCTGTCTGATCTGCTCTCCGGATCCACAGCTGCGGCTGCATGCGGCCCAGTCCTCCACACGCCAGCTGCGGTGTACAGTAACACAATGCATATTACTAATCAAAAATTAAGTTTTGATATATTTATGGTGGGACATTTACAAAGAGCATGAAAGAAGGCATAAAAGAAGAATCGATAATTTTGACCCAATACAATGTATTGTATTGGGTCAAATACAACATATGTGACCCTGGTTTGACCCATACAATGTATTGTTGGCTATTGCTGCAAATATACCCCAGCGACTTAACACTGCTTTTGTGCTCCAGGCTCACATATATCATAGGGAATATGTGGTCTTGTGTCTCTGTTGCCATAAACCTGTTTGTGTGAATTTATTAATTATGAGCTGAATTAAACGTTCACACAGCTATGATCTGCAATTTGAGCTGTAATACATACGGTACAGTTGGCACTCGTCTGGCCAATCAGACTTTAGTTATTTGCCCCATAAATATGACTGAGCATGGACATTATATTCTATCATGGCTCTATATATCTATCAGTTTCATGCTAGTGCTGCTATATAAATTCAGATGTTTAAAATGAACAACTTTATTTCAATAGAACACAGAAGAATATATGCTGTGAGTGGAGGAAGCCGATCGCTGACGTCCGACATTAACCTTTCACCCCGACCACAGTGAGGTCAGGCTCTAAATGTGAACCTACACCTATTTCCATGATGTAATGGCTTCTCCATGCTCCTTTCTGGCACTGAGGACTGAAGATCAAATAATGTGGTGCCCTAAAATACTCGCTAAGTGTGTCTGTGCATGCTGTCTGTATTCAGGAGATGACACACAACTGACTACTTATGTAAGAGCAGTGTACACATGTGAGTGGATGTGGGTGAAGCAAACATTTATATCACCATAATCTTCGACATTTTGCTTGATAATGACAACGTTTTTTTTTGGACACTTACATGTGTGAATGTCATTCATTACTGGATTCGTCTGAAAGAAGAAAGTCATATACACCTGGGATGACTTGAGAGTGAGTAATTTATGGGCTAATATTCATTTTTGGGTGAACTAACCCTTTAAGCAAAACATGGTCAGGTCAAAGTGTCTGAATAATTTTTGGTCCCAAACTTTTTATAAATTTTACTGGTAGTCCACAGCGATGCAACAGAAGAACCATTTTTGGTTCCACAAAGAACCATTCAGTCAAAGATTCTTTAAAGAACCATCTCTTTCTTACCTTTTTATAATCTGAAGAACCTTCTTTCGCCACAAAGAAGCTTTTGTGAGACAGAAAGGTTCTTCAGATGTTAAAGGTTCTTTATGCAACCATTTAGACAAAAAAGGTTCTTCTACGGCATTCTGAAGCACCTTTATTTTTAAGAGTGTAGGGTGTTTGCCAACTATCATCCTTCTTTGTCAATGATTTCATGAGAGGCTGATGTAACGGTCATGACAGGCGTGTTTTTGGGATGGGACCAGCGTCTGTCTGTCTGCCTCTAAAGCCATCAACACTTGCTGATATGTTGTTCGATACTTTCGCTGACAGTCAAGCGGCGCGTCCGTCACCACTAGTGCGTTACAGAAAACAGATTTGGATCTGTAATGTGCATGGGTGTATAAACTTTACAGAAAAATAAATTCGTTTTGTTGTGAGCTATTAAATATGTTGTGTAAGCTATCATCTAATTGTCCTAAAGACAAGATGCTAATCTAAACACAACACATTTCTGTGTTAAAATGATCTCAACTCAGAGGTCTTGACCTTCTCAACTGCACTTAACAATTACATTTAGGATACAGTTACTTGCAACCCAGTGAACCATTTACATGACTTTATTTTACAATTTTAAATAATTTTGTCTATTGCCATGAAAATGGCAAATCACACAAGGTTTTAAATAATATCTTAGGGCTGTTGATAATTAAAATGGCAATTAATTGTTATTTATCACACCTAAAATTAATATTTGCCATCTGGAATATATTTTAACTCTAAATCTCCAAATGTATTTATAAACAATATGAAGTATTTCTAGTATTTTTAATAATTGTTATTATAAATATTTGTGTCATGGCTTCTTATGATGGCCAGTATCACTGATATCACTACTGATGCCTCTATTACACTGACATTTTTCATTTCTGGGTATAAAATTAGTAATTATAGCCATTCATCGCTACAACATAATTGAAAGCCAGGTGCAAACTAAAAATTAACAGCGTAAATCATATCAATGATAAACAGAAACTAATCATAAAACATTAAAACTATACAATTAACGTGTTACCACAAATTAAGTTCTGTTAAATCAACCTTAATAATAATATAAAACCTAAATATTGTGAGTAATATTTTTAAAAAATGTTGTGTGTTAACTGTTTTTTTTAATTTCTTATTTAATAAGGTGTAGTAACTTAATGAAATTGTCTAGTGCATTTTCATTTCTGGGTATAAAATTAGTAATTATAGCCATTCATCGCTACAACATAATTGAAAGCCAGGTGCAAACTAAAAATTAACAGCGTAAATCATATCAATGATAAACAGAAACTAATCATAAAACATTAAAACTATACAATTAACGTGTTACCACAAATTAAGTTCTGTTAAATCAAACTTGATAACAATATAAAACCTAAATATTGTGAGTAATATTTTTAAAAAATGTTGTGTGTTAACTGTTTTTTTTTATTTTTTATTTAATAAGGTGTAGTAACTTAATGAAATTGTCTAGTGCAGCATGCTTTGCACAGGACTGGAAGGGCAGAATAAATGTTGAAATTATGTGTTGTTTAATTTGTCGAACATGGTAGTTTGTTGGTTGAACATAATGTTATTGCTCAAAATGATCAATGCAAACTGTTGCTTTATTTGTTTTTTTTCTTATTATTTATAGCCCAAACATTTGTTTTTAGAGTGGAGCCCTAGTTTTCATCACATTGAAAATGTTCATAACAAGGTTGCAAAAATTGCAAACGTCATAAAAATGAATAATAAAAAAAAAATGATATTTAGTTTATAGATTATAGACATTTTCTAAATGTTTGAAAACATTTTCTGAAACACCGTTTACTGACCACTGGTAGAAAATTACATTACTCTGCATTACGCATTACTCTCTGAGCTTTACCGTGTCACACTTCCCTCGCCTTAAAGCCGGTCTCGTCTGGTTCTCCTCAGTCCCAGCAGACCCCAAACCCTCTCAGTAATCCTGCAGGACATGCTCTCATCCCTCCAAAGCCCTCGTTTGTCAGCAGCAGGTTAAGCATGAACCTTCATCACGAGAGCGTTTCTCCAGCGTCTCCTGAAGAGCCATGAGCTCACTGCATATTCAATATCCTCCACCACAAATCAGCGCATTAGCCATATTACGGTGCATGTCGAGACAGAGATGGATATTTCTCGTTTGCATTGTCTCAGCTCAGATTATTCTGTCAGAACAGGTTGTTGCACAATCATGCGGAATAAATAATAACAGGTCGGACATCTGAAATCACAAAAGCGTGCATCTGGTTGTCAAACATCATGAAAAACCATAGAAGCAACAACAACAAACCTACAAAACGGCCTCTCAGCATCACGGTCTCTGTTGCTCGGATCTGCCGCATGCTGGTCTACAATTGTCCAGATTTGGTGCTGGTCTGGGGTCAGGGTTGTGAGGTCACCTTTGTCACTGTCCCAGGAATGGATGAACGGTGGTGCCAACATGTGAGTAATGTAGGGTACACCCAAGACGTGCCAGTTGTGACCTTTCACCCCGCCTCGCCCAGACCGAGCTGCCAGACGCCCATCAGTGGGCCAATTCATCTCAACATGTTTACTGGGCAATGCCCTTCTTCGTCAGCCATCAAATCAGCTTTGAGTGCATGCAAACATGATGGATGAAGCATGTTCTCACAGGCACTGGGGAGATGACCTGTTTGTTTCAATCACTAAACTCATATGTAGAGGCTCGCTGGAGAGGCTCGAAGGCTCATGGGATGCAGGTTCTCGGTCTGAGGTTTAAAATGCTTTATTAGTCCAAAATCTGGAATATTTTACCAGTGGAAATCAGACAAGCTCTTTTAAAGGCATCTCAACTTTTCATGTTAGTTTCTTGATTGAAAATCTGTCTATTTAATGCTTTCGTCTTCCATAATAACGCTATGAATTTTCTTCACATCAAAAGCTTTCTCAGCAAAAATTAATACATTAATTAATTAGATTAGAATGTTATATACATTTTTATAAAACAATTAATCTAAAAGCATACATACACTACCATTCAAAGGTTTAGGGTTGTTATGATTCTTTAATGTTTTGAAAAAAACATCAAGGCTGCATTTATTTGATCAAAAACACAGTAAAAAATTTGAAATATTATTACAATTTAAAATAACTGTTCTCTGTGTGGATATATTATAAACTGTAATTTATTTCTGTGATGCGCAGCTGTATTTTCAGCATCATTACTCCAGTCTTCAGTGTCACATGATCTTCAGAAATCATTCTAATATGCTGATTTGCTGCTCAAGAAACATTTCTGATTATTATCAATGTTGAAAACAGTTGTGCTGCACGATATTTTTGTGGAAACCGTGATACATTTATTTTTTCAGGATAATTTGATTAAATAGAAAGTTCAAAAGCACAGTATTTATTTGAAATATAAATCTTTAGTAACATTATAAATGTCTTTACTGTCACTTTTGATAAATTTAACGCATCATTGATGAATAAAAGTATAAATTTCTTTAAAAAAACAAAAAATATTATTACAACATTTTTTAGTATGCCTGACTTTAAATACAAATGCAACAAAAATATTAAAGCTGCAAGCAGCGTTGAAAGGGCCCTCGCACCCGGTGGCTTTAGGAAAACAGCGAATGGTCAGCAATATGCATTTAAAGTGGTAAATATAGGAGGAATATGTCAAAGTCATTTATATGTGCCAAACGTCCTGCTGCCAGCTGGTGGCGCTATGACTATAACTGAATATTGGCATGTCGATGCCTTTAAGCCAGCACTTTTATCAAACATATGAAGCTTGGTGCAGATTGAACATGGTATGTTTGAGTTAGTGTAAAGCATGACGTATCCTGTTGCCAACAGGTGGCGCTATGATTATAACTGAACATTGTCCTTTAGATGTCTTCAGGCCAGGACTCTTACCAAACATGTGAAGTCCTGTGCAGATTGGACATTGCATGTTTAAGTTAGTGTTAAACAAGTAATTTCCTATTGCCAGCAGGTGGCGCTATGATTATAATGGAATATTTGCCTTCAGTGAAGTATTTGCCAACGTGTGAAGTTTGGGGCATTGTATGCCTGAATTATAACAACTTCCTATTTCATGGCGAAACATCAAAGTTTGTAAGGCCGCCATGGACACGGCCTCCAAGGAAAACTCAAGATCTTCGCAATTTAACATCACAAAGGGCTTTAGATTACACTGACCAAATTTGGTGTTGATCTGTTTAAATCTCTAGGAGGAGTTTGTTTAAATACAACGCCTGAAAATGGCAAAAACGCTTGCAGAGAAACTTGCCGAGAAAATAACATACTTCCTGTTGGGTTTCAGATTTTTTTAACAGGGGACTTTTGTGTAGGTATTGGTGTGTTACATGTGTCTACCGAATTTCGTACAAGTATGTCAAACATA
>NW_015643559.1:90669-94425 GCF_001515625.1 Sinocyclocheilus rhinocerous | reverse complement strand
AGGAAAACTCAAGATCTTCGCAATTTAACATCACAAAGGGCTTTAGATTACACTGACCAAATTTGGTGTTGATCTGTTTAAATCTCTAGGAGGAGTTTGTTTAAATACAATGCCTGAAAATGGCAAAAACGACACAAAACTTGCCGAGAAAATTCAAAATAACAGACTTCGGACCTTCGGACTTCGTACCGTGGGAATTTTTTGTAGGTATTGGTGTGTTATATGTGGCTAACGAACTTCGTACATGTATGTGAAACATAGCTCGAGTGGCACTTTGTTGAATTTTATAGGTGGCGCTATTGAGGCATTTTGCCACTCCCACTTCTGAAACCCATATCAGACGTACATTTTCACCACTTCTGGTGTGTGTGCAAAGTTTCATGAGTTTTCGAGCATGTTTAGGCCCTCAAAAATGCGATTCATTTTGGAGAAGAAGAAGAAACTGAGCAATTTCAATAGGGTCCTCGTACCATTGGTGCTCGGGCCCTAAACATATATTATTATGGTAATTATGATTATTATTACTATTGTTAAGAGATGCTCAGGTCTTTAAGTGGATATGGCAAACGGGAGAAGTGCAGTGCAGTGTTTTCCCATCAGTATGAGCAGCTGTGTGTTTAGTGTGTTAATGACGGCACAGATGCAGACGCTTAGCAGGATTATAGTGCGTGATCTGCCTCTTACACTCAAGATATGTGAGAAACGGAGAAACTGAGCAAGAGTAGGAAACGGGGGAGAAAGAGCTGGATCTCACTGCCAAAGAAAACACCGCTACACTTGGGAAACAATCAGCGGAGCATCAGGCAGGTTTACAGGAGCTTCAGACACTTTAATGCTTTAAGAGCAGCTCTCAGAGACACGAGGAGTCTCTCTGTCAGCTGTGAAGACGGCTCTGCGCTGGACCTCAGGGATGCACCAAACCTGCTCTGTGAACTGAGATTCTGGCAGAGCTGATGTGAGCGTCATTCTGTGTCTAGCTTTCCAAGCCATTGGACATTGTTGGTAATTACTCTGCCCTGGAGTCTAGCTGCACTAGGCTTGATAATCAAGACAAAAAAGTGCTCTGCATGACGCTGCCATGGAGACACTTCTAAAACATCTGATGATGGACACGAGAAAACATGAGCAGTGAGGTTTAAAACCACACACACACACACACACACACACACACACACACACACACACACACACACTGAGATCTGCTGCAGTGACACAAGATCAGACAACATCTGTGCCTCGTGTCAAATATCTGCAACCAATCATAACCATGTGGTAACTAGCATGAGAATAAAAAAACACTTTATAATAGCATATAAAAGCATAATAAACTTATGTAATTTAAATGGTTGGTTTGTGGTGTTTAATATGACATGTTTAAATTTGTAAATATTACATTTTTAAAATTTTTAAATTTTTAAATTCATATTAATTAAAGGGGTCATATGATGCGATTTCAAGTTTTTCTTTCTCTTTGGAGTGTTACAAGCTGATTGTGCATAGATAAGATCCCTGAAGTTGCAAAGACTAAAGTCTCAAAACCAAAGAGATATTCTTTATCAAAGTTAAGACTCTGCCACGCCCCCCTAAAACGGCTCGTTCTAACACGCCCCCACATATCTACCTCACTATGTGGAAATATTTGCATAATGCGCCCAAATGTGCACGCAAAGAAAGAAGGCGTGGTTTCAGTAACCGCAGTTAGTGTTGAAGCAGCATGTCAGGGAGATGCTGTGTGTTTCTAGGCGAAAGCAAAAGCACTTTATTTGGCCTTCCGAAAGTAGATGCATTTAGGAATCTTTAAGATTACTTACAACAGAACAGCAATGCATTTTATGGACGACCGTTTCGTGAACCTAGGAGAGGAGGTAATTCTGACTTTGCTATGACAATCTGGCACTTCTGAATCAGCTACTGTTTTGTTATTAGTTTAAGTATTTGCTATTGACTGTTCAAATGCGGAGTTTTGCGCATCATGTATGTGTATGTGTGTGTGTGTGTGTGTGTGTGTCTGTGTGTGTGTGCGCGCGCGCATCTGTGTGAGAGAGAGAGAGAGAGACAGGGTCACATCACAGTGGAGTCAGCTGTCTTAACCGCGGCTTGTGTACTGCATCATTACTGTGTCTGTTCCCCTTTCGGGCTTGAACTGATGGTAAAACTAATGACATTATTTACTGTCTTTACATTTATTTTGAAAGATGAAGCTCACGATTATGGTAAGGGGCGTTACATTTCCGACGAGTGCTTGCGGTGTTCGGCCAATCACAATGCACTGGGTCAGCTGGCCAATCAGAGCAGACTGCGCTTGTCAGAAGGAGGGACTTTGTAGAAAACGAAGCGTTTGAGAGAGGCAGGGCATAGAGGACCTACAATAATGTACAGTATTTGAAAAATAATGTGTTTTTTGAACATTAAAGCATGTCAACATATTCTGTTACACCAAATACACAAAATAATGATCTTTAAAAAAACATCATATGACCCCTTTAAAATCGTGATTTCAAATTATGCTGTGCTTTAATGCATTAAGGAGGGGGCTTTGTAGAAAACGAAGCGTTTGAGAGAGGCGGGGCATGACCGACCTACAATAATGTACAGTATTTGAAACATAATGTGTTTTTTGAACATTAAAGCATGTCAACATATTCTGTTACACCAAATACACCAAATAATGATCTTTAAAAAAGCATCATATGACCCCTTTAAAAAAAATATATATATATATTAAAAAAATTTATATGGTGGCCGAGAGAGCTCAACGTGCTGCAACTTCAGAAAACATATGCAAATAGAAAAAGTACCAGCAAATTAAGAAATACATACATATATATATAAGCTAATGAATCCTATGATCAGGATGTTAAAATAAAAAAATCTCACCTTTCAGAGCAAACATTGATAAACATGTCCCAGCCATGTTCGTCACTTTGTGGTTCCCTTAAACATATTGAAGTGGTCTGTGCCTATTTGCAGCGCGTTTCCTTGTTTGTGTTGTGAGTATTTGCAGCGTGCTTCTGTTTTGCAGTGCGTTTATTTATTTGTTTGTGTTGTGAGCATTTGCAGCTCATGTTGTCAAATCGATGAAGATGTTTTCTTAATTTGCAGGTGTTTTTTCATTTGCAGCGGGTTGAGCTCTCTTGGCCACCGTAGTTAAAGGCATTTGTTGAGTAAAATAACACATGCATGCACAGTATGTGGATTCTAAACAGTTAATAAAATGTATAATGATGATGCTCAATGATGGACACTGTGTGACTATTAGAAGAGTAATAACACATGACTGATTTGAACTGGTCAGCTACTGTATTCAGACTGACACTAGAAGAACTAAGTTGACGCAGTGTTATTTTAGTATCACCGAGATACTAGTTTTTATTTATATTTTGCATTTGTTTTTATTTTAATATGTTTAGTTTTATTTTAATTTTAGATTTTAGTAACAGGTGTGAGTTTTTGCCATTTTATTTGTTTTATTTTTTATTATTTATATTATTTTAAGTTTAAAATTGTGTTTATTTTAAATATATAGTTCAGTCATGAAACTCTAGATGGCGCAGGTGACGGGTTGTTAATGTAACTGATGATATTCAGAGAGCTAAACGGCTCAATCTGATTCTTTCATGCAGCATATGCAGCCAATGAGCTTACTGCCTTGCATTTGTATGGCTGGCTAGCATTCACTAGAGATTCCTGCAGCGCGCTTTCAGAGTTTCTCTGAAACCCTCCACCTTCCCCAGCTCCACCTGGATCTGCTACCTA
>NW_015643559.1:74816-90593 GCF_001515625.1 Sinocyclocheilus rhinocerous | reverse complement strand
ATATGCAGCCAATGAGCTTACTGCCTTGCATTTATATGGCTGGCTAGCATTCACTAGAGATTCCTGCAGCGCGCTTTCAGAGTTTCTCTGAAACCCTCCACCTTCCCCAGCTCCACCTGTATAGATCTGCTACGGGGTTATGCTATTTGTGCAGCAGCAGTATGTCTTAAATACTCACGGCACTGTATCGCCGTATGCATTGGCCGTAGCTAGTTCCTGTACTTGCTTGCAGCGGCAGCAATAATCTACAAGTACAGCAATAACCAACAGCAGCAGCAATTCAGCAGCAGCGTAGCAGATCTGTTCCACCAATACCAAATACATTAACATTGTCATATCCATCACCATGCTAAAATCTTCCGAGAGTTGTCATTATTAAAATCAAGTTAAACTAAATGAAAATAAGAAAGGTTGCCTAGGTAACTAGATTAATGTCAATGTTAATAATTCTTTCCTTTCCTTTCCTTTCCTTTCCTTCATTTCAGCTATATCAAGTAACAAAAACTTTGTAAATTGTTTTAGTTTTAGTTAACCATAATATGCCTGATTTGAAGTACTAAAATAACTAAAACTGAAATGAAAATGAATTAAATATAAATATAAATATATATAGTATCTATTAAAAAACTAAGAAAAGTGATAAAAGCACATAAATTACTAAAACTTAAAATAAAATTACAATTAAAACATATATATATATATATATATATATATATACAGATAAAAGCCAAAACATTAATAAATACTACAACAGTTTATAAATGATACTACATTAACACTGGTTTCTTTCTCTAGACACGTCTCTCTCAGTGTGTGAGCAGATGAGAGGAGGTCAGTGACGGCGTTACCTTGCGGGACAGGGCTGTGTGTTACAGGACGTCACACCGGTGGACGGCCGAGATCGCGAGTTACAGTAAGACGTGTTCACCTGCACCCTCAGATCCTTATAGCAGACTGCTTTACTGACCATCTGACCTGAGGAGCAAACACAAACAACATATACAAAACTCAAATCCCCTGATGAACTGACATAAGCTGGAAATCATCATGAACACTACTTCATCGTGAAGAAACTTCAAGGTATTTGAGCTGAAGAAGCAGTTTTCCAGATGGGAACAGACCTTACGGACTCACCTGAGGCTCAGCTATAGAGTTACACCTGCACAGACCAGCAGATACGCTTGAGAAACACACAACAATGCTGTTGAGTTTCACTCAGATCATTTAGACTGATTTTGGATGCATGTGCACTGATATGCAATTAATGAAAAAATGCAACAGGTTTTTACAAAATCCCTTGTAAATAGAAATGCATGCACTTATGGAAATAATACACTTTAAAGACAGTTTTTCTCCATTGCTAACACACTATAACTGTTTCATTTGGCACAGTTTTCCAAACCTTTCATACAGTTCTCGAAACAAAGACACGTTTCTCAAATTTTTAACACGTTTCACCTGTTTTCACACATGCTCCAATTTGCTCAGTGTTTTCTGCAAAACTCTACACAAGAACGGCATCATTTTGCACAGGTTTAACCATGTTCTCATTTAGAAGACGCAAACACAAAATATAACTACCACACATTTATCCATGTGTGAACATTAAGTAGCAAAACTGATGATGTGTATTTGACAGGTTTGTGTGCCATCTGAGGCCAAAGTTTGAGTCTGACAAAAGAGAATGTGTTTTTGACTAAAATGTTTGACTTTGACCTGGAAGTTTGAAGTTTGCACAAGTTGGTGTGTAGTTTTGAGATTGTGTTTATAGTTGTGAGAAAGTGGTGAAGTGTTTCATGAATTGCGTGTTAGCAATCGAGAAAAACTAATAAATCATTCAGACTGATTTTGTGAACTGGATCAAATGATTGATCATTGAAAAGGTCTGATTAACAAGAAGGATTTGTTGACAAATCTGATATCACTGCTTCTCTCATAAACTCTCATGAATGAGCTAGGATGGATGTCTAGATTTTCAGTGAATAACAATTTAAAATAGTAGCGATGCACATGGGTTTGATTTGCATGGAATGCATGCACTGCTGAAATGTTGAATGCAATGCAAGTTGCTTTGGATAGAAGTATCTGCCAAATGCATAAATGTAAACATGTCACTAAAACTAACATTTTGATTCAGGTTTATTTTCTGCATATATGCATTTTATTACTAACATCTGTAAATTTAATCAGCGCAAGATTGTACGTGTATTGCAATCAACAGGGCATAATGAGCTTGAGCTGGACCAGAATCACAGACCGCCAGAAGATCTGTAGCAGACTGATTCAGTTAAAGTGTTAATGTTTTAACATGTGACTGCAGTGTAATGTCTGGCCTACATTTGCCATGTTCCTCTACTCGCAGCAGGTTGTGTTCAGACTGATCAGTACCTCCTGCGCAGCTGGCTGAGCACTGCGAGCGAACGATGGCCCATGTGTAGTTGTGTTTGGGCTGGTTGCGTCGCTCTGTATGCTCTTTGGTCAGTGTGTATTCCCACTGAATGCCCGGATTCCAGCCCTGCATGAGAACCTGTGCAAGGACAAACACACAAGACCTAATGAACCATCAACCACAGAGGAAAACACAAAACCATTCTTCTTTAATTCTTGAGAACAATGAGTACACTGACTCTGTATTACGACAGAGCGCTGCCCACATGCTGCGTCCCCGAACAAAGTCTCATGCTATCAGAACATTCTGCATTTAACACAGTCAAGAAGGTTGTTTTAACCGTAATTCCATTTTGTAGAGTAATACAAATAGTTTACAGCTGCTTGATATAAGAGTCAGTAACATATAGATATCAACAAAGGAAAGATCTTTTAAAAATTGAAGTAAATAAAAAAAAAAAAAACTTTTTATGTTGGTTGTTTATGTTAGTTTCCTATCATTAAGTTTTTATAACATTTTCAAGTTTGAATTTAGCAACTTTAACAATGTCATGTAGTGGTTTCTAATATGCTTAACACTTTTTTGGCTTGTAAACGGTGCTTGATCTGTGCAGATTTCTCTCCTGTTTCAGACCAGACCACTTTTACACCGGAGGAACCGTTATTATGGATTATGGACTTTTGGTATTTTAGCCGGAAGCAAGGGTTTGAAGTTAAAGAGGTCATGACATGGACTTTTTTTCCTTGTCAGTAATCGGCCACTGTTATGATTGGCTAACGTCAAATGTCACAATCTCTAGCTGGAGTACCCATGAGCTCCTCTAGACGCACTCCGTCCCATACCTCTGATATTTATTCTGGACTCCATTTCCCAGATACCCTCTGCCTAGGAACCGATTACGGGCTCCACCCATTTCCCTTCAGGAGGACTATTTAAGTCAGACAAAGCATTTTGAAATGATGTACTTATGGTTTGTGATGCAGCTGCAGTCAGATCTAGTACCGCTTCATCTTTCAACAAATGTGTCTTTGTGGCTCTCCATGACACTGTGCCTCGTTTACAAAAAAAAATGCTCCGATCAATCCTCTGACACGATCCAGGGTGCCATTAAAAATAAACTATCCACTTGTTCCTTACGTTGGGATCCTTCTGATAGCTATCTATACAAAGACGCGAACGAGCTGTTTAAACCAAATGCGTCAATGCGAATGTTCTTTCACTCCATTTGTCCTATTGACAGACTCGAGCGTGGACTATGAAAGTGAAACTGAACGCACATCTGTTTACTGTATCCAGTGCAGACAAGATAGCGTCAGTGATTGTAATTTGTATTTGTTTTTGATGCAATGCGACACTTGCTTTCAGCGTGATCAACGGTGCATTCCAAACGGGATATATCGCCCTCTAAAGGGCACATCGGAGTGAAAACAATCATGGCCCCCATATTGAAGGGTCATTACAAACCGAAGTACTCAAAACTGGCCACTTCAAAGAGCCCTTCTTCGGAATGAAGGATTTTGAAGGGTACAACTGATGGGCACTTCAGCCCCCCATGATTCTTTGCGCTGATTCTTTGCATGATGACATCTCCATATGGGCATGGGATGATGACGCAGAAGGGCACTTCAAGAAACAGTTGTTTGGTCCACTACACCCTTCAAAGCTCTCTGAAGGGTAAACCCTTTGAAGGGATTAGGGCATAGGGATGAGCCCTTCCGAATGGAACGCAGGGTATGTGTCAGCCGTTAAGCGAGTGAACACCAGTGGGTGGGGCCTATGCTAAGAAGACGACTATTCATCGATGTCTTGCTCTGGAAGCGTATTTATTAGGGATGGGAAGATTCCCCGATTCGTTCGGTGCATCGGCATAAAAAGTTAACGATGCG
Organism: Sinocyclocheilus rhinocerous; assembly: GCF_001515625.1. NCBI lineage: Eukaryota > Metazoa > Chordata > Actinopteri > Cypriniformes > Cyprinidae > Sinocyclocheilus > Sinocyclocheilus rhinocerous. Next base: position 86,318 of record NW_015643559.1, on the reverse strand, counting down.
ATGCATCAGTTTAAAAAGTGTGTATCGGCTACAAGTCGGCATTTGTATCACGATGTATCATTTCTAACATATTTGCATCGGTAAAAACCGATTTATTTATATATAATTACTAGTGGATGTGCTATACTTTTATTATTTAGAAAGTGACCAATAATCTGTGATCTATGTATTTGTTTGTCAAGCGCGTTCTCTCATCACCGCTGCTGCGTGAATATGACGAATCACAACACCACGGAGACCCGAGAAAACACTGGGATTAAAGTCCAAAACCTGACTTGAAATAACCTAACAAATCAATCGGGGCTAAAGCGGTTCCATAAACGAAAAATTAAGTTCACACAATCTCACGCATGCTTATTCTTAATCAAATCGATCCACCATGGCAAACAGCGAATATATTTGTGCTGTTTAATGCATTTGAGACGTTGTGTTTTCCTCAGTGCATAACTGACATGTCACAGGTATATTTTTCATCTGTAAATGTTAGAAAGTCATGCAAATATATCCATTTTGCTGTCAGGAGTGGGCAAGGCTGACGCGAGTGAACGAGCGCTGCTGTACGCATGCGTGCTAAACATACAGAGCGCAATAATTCTGAGTAAAATATACATTTTGCTAAAATATTTTGTGTAACGGTAAATTCCCCTACTATATACGGTGAAAAACTGTATTGGACATTACATGTATTGGACATTAATTTTACGGTAGTATACCGTTTTTTGGAAGTGAAAAAGACTGTATAATTTACAGTGAATAACCGTAAATTTACGTTTCCAGAATTCCCTTCGTTACATTTCAAATTTGATGTTTTTTTTTGTTGAAATAACTATGTTTCTTCTTAGTTTTTTCTTATCAGTTTTGTATATTAGGGTTGTGTTACACCTAATGTTGTTAAATGAATTTAACTGTAAATTTAAGTTAAAACAGTAAAACCTAAAACATTAATACCATATTTTTTACGGTAAAATTCCGGCAACCACAGCTGCCGGTTTTTTATCGTAAATTTTACGGAATTTTTTTTACAGTGTAGTTCAGTAGCTAATTACTAAGCTCAAATGAGTTAATGTGTGTTTCTTAAAGCAGTTAAAATAAAGTCATTTTCTTTATTATTTATTTTCGTTTTAATTCAGTGATTTTAACTTTTAATTTAGTTATTTGAATGCTTTAAAGAGCAATTTTATATTGTAATGTTCTAATGTTCACCTGCTTTAGACCAGGTTAGTTTCCCAGCATAAGTTGCCACAGTGACTGGAGTTGATCTATGTTAAATTTGCTTTATGGAAACAAATAATTTGACAATGAGTCAGACTAACTGAAACAAGCCTGGCTTTTTTGGTAAACTTGTTTTATGAAACAGGCCTTGAGGCATTAAAAGTGATAATTTTTTTTCCATTGCATCGTATTGCATCGAATCGCATTGTGTTGAATCGAATCGAATCAGAATCGGATCGCACTGCATCGTAACAGGGGTGAATCGTATCGCATCGCATCGGTAGGTGCTTCATATGTATCTTTAATGTATCGTATCGTTGGCTATGCATTGAGATGCGTATCGTATCGGCCTCAGTCATGAGATGCACATCCCTAGTGTTTATGCAAATGACTGCGCCCAGGTGACGACACATTGTCCCATTGGATCCAAAACGAGCCGTTTTTGGAGCTTGATTAAATAAATGCTTTGTTTATATTGAGGAGAACATTTTAAGCTATGAAACTTGCAGGATGTTTTAATGGTACAAAGACCCCTGCCAAGGCAAAATTTGATTTCTCATGTCATGACCCCTTTAAAACAACTTAATGCTGGATTTGTTTCAGCTTTTGTCTTCTCCAGATGTTAACTGATGGACTGGAGTGCTGTGGATTACTTGTGGATTATTGTGATGTTTTTATCAGCTGTTTGGACTCTCGTTCTGATGACACCCATTCACTGCAGAGGATCCATTGCTGAGACAGTGATGCAATGACACATTTCTACAAATCTGATGAAAAAACAAACTCATCCTAATCTTGGATGGCCTGAGGGTGAGTGCATTTCCAGCAAATTTTCACTTTTGGGTGAACTATTTCTTTAATAAGGTTATCTTTTAATAAATGTCATCTACTAGTCATTCACTAACCGCTTACTAGCACTTATTTTGTGCCCAGCAGCATTCATCTTGATTACATCAAGACTGGTTAAATGCATAATTGTGCGATGAGATGCATGCTTTACACAATACAGCAGACTCTGGCAAGCAGTAATATGACACACCAGCCAGCACTCTCATTAGACAGAGTCAATAAAGCAGAGCCCATATGCCTTATTACAGAGCACAGTAAAAGTGAATAAATAGAAAAACAAGTGTTATTTTAAAAATTAGTGTTATTTTTTATTGTAACTGGCCGGTTATGCAATTATGGAAGATCAAACAAGTTACAGGCAACTACTACCTCAACCACCAGTGTCTCATTGGTGGGTCCAGTAGAAGTGAGGCTCTCAGGACGATTGTAGGGTCTCTTGTAGTCAAACACAGCCCCAGCGATGGAGTGTCGTCCAGGCCAGTCCACTGTCCAGCGTCCATTCAGGTAATACTTCCTCTGCAGATTCCTCAGGGCCAGATAAGAGCTGGAGGAGTTGAGCTCCATCACACGGATGCTGCGCGCTCCAGCCGGTATGGTCACCACACGGTAGTACTCTACACAAGAGACAGGGCAGAAATGATAAAAAATATATTTTTGAAAATAACTATATTTTTAAAATGTAAATAATGTTTTATTTATTGCTATTTTCTGGATTACATAAACTGTTATTTCATAGGTAAGTTCCTTAGGAGTGACTTATAAAGTTTATATATCGGTGATATATAAAGTTTATAGATCAATTTACCTTGTTTGCAAGTACTTGTTAGAAGAAGCAGCCGAGCAGCAGAAGAGGACAGCAGTTTGTAAGTGTTTTGTATCTTTTATCATTAGATTTTAGCGCGGTTGTCGTTGCTAGGACACATTGTTTTGATTACTGTGTTTACCGTGGTAAACGCGTGCTCAAGTCGCGTTTGTTCTCGTGCGTATTGCGTGGCTTTGCAGTTTCGGCTTAATGAGTAGTAAGGCGTGGCCAGCTGAACTCAATTACGAGGAATCAGAGGAGTATATATTTGCTTAGTACACCGTGGCGGTGGTCGAGGCAGCCCTCGTGTGAAGACCGACGAGTGTAACGACCATCGACTCTACCTTGCACGACTCCACCAAGCAAGAACACCGACAAGGCACTTGAGTATTGCTTTTTTCCCCCTTTCTTTACCTTTTGTTTTACAATCCATTTTGTAGTTATTTATCGTCCCCCAGGTCAACTGGGTAACTGGGTACTACTCGTTGACTTTAACATCCATCTAGATAAACCACAGGCTGCTGACTTCAACACTGTATGTAGCATGTAGCATGTGTCTACTACAGCTACTCACAAATAAGGTAACCAATTGGACCTTATCTACACATGCTACTGCTCAACTGAAAACGCTTTATTTACACCGTTGCACAGCTCAGACCACTTCCTCATCACTTCTAACCTCATACTGACTCCAGACACAACACACACTCCTCCGCAGGTCACCTTTCGGCGTAACCTACGCTCACTCTCTCCCACTCGCCTATCCTCTATGGTTTCATCCTCACTTCCTCCACCTTCTCAGTTTTCAGCACTGGACACAAACACTGCTACTGACACTCTTTTCTTCACTCTAACATCTTGCTTAGACAACTTTTGCCCCCTTTCATCCAGACCAGCACGCACCGCCTCCTCTGCCCCCTGGCTGTCTGATGTTCTCTGGGAAAATCGCTCTAGACTCAGGGCTGCAGAGAGGAAGTGGCGCAAATCAAAAAACTCTACTGACATTAGTGTATATCAGTCACTCCTCTCATCCTTCTCTGCAAATGTATCCACAGCTAAAACAACATACTACCACAACAAAATTAACAACTGTTCTGACGCTCGTACACTTTTCAAAACCTTTTCTTCTCTTCTTTGTCCTCCTCCACCCCCTCCTTCATCAACTCATACTGCTGATGACTTTGCAATATTCTTCATAAATAAAACAAGAACCATCAGCGACCAATTCTCCACACCACAAACTGACAAAAACTCCATAACCACAAATACTCATTCTCTCTCCTCCTTCTCTCCGCTCTCGGAGGCAGACGTTTCTAAACGTATCCTTTCCAATCATCCTACTATCTGTCCACTTGATCCTATCCCCACTCAACTCCTTCAGGCCATTTCTTCACTCTGGTACATTTCCCACAGCATTCAAGCAGGCATGGGTAACCCCACTGCTTAAGAAACCCTCTCTAAATCCAGCACTTTTAGAAAACTAGAGACCGGTATCCCTTCTTCAGTTCATTGCAAAGACACTTGAGCGAGTTCTGTTCAACCAACTCTCTATGTTCCTTGCCCAGAACAACCTCTTGGACAGCAACCAATCTGGCTTCGAAAGTGGCCACTCAACTGAGGCTGCACTGCTCTCGGTTACTGAAGCCTTGAGACTGGCAAGAGCAGCTTCCAAATCCTCAGTACTCATCTTACTGGATCTGTCTGCTGCTTTTGGCACAATTAACCACCAGATCCTCCTTTCCAACCTCATGAAGATGGGTGTCTCAGGAACTGCACTCCAGTGGTTCAAGTCTTACCTCTCAGGTAAGAGGTGAGGTTTCTAAGTAACAACTTCTTGATACTGGGGTTCCTCAAGGCTCAGTGCTTGGACCACTTCTCTTCTCCATCTACATGTGATCTTTAGGATCTGTCATTCAGAAGCATGGCTTTTCCCATCATTTCTATGCTGATGACACTCAACTCTACTTCTCATTCCAACCAGATGATCCGACAGTAGCTGCTTGCATTGCAGTCTGTCTGACAGACATTTCTGGCAGGAGGAAGGATCATCACCTTCAACTCAATCTTGCTAAGACAGAACTGCTCGTGATCTCAGCCAACCCAGCACTTCATCACAACCTCTCTATACAGCTAGGTTCGTCAACCATAACTCCTTCCAGGACAGCCAGGAACCAGGAACGGCCCGGCCCTGCAGGTTTGCCTTATAAAACATTAGGAAGATTAAACCCTTCCTAACAGAGCAGACCGCACAACTCCTTGTCCTTGTACAACTCCTTGCACTGGCTGCCAATAGCCGCTTGCATCAAATTCAAGGTACTGATGCTTGCCTACAAGACAACCACTGGTTCTGCACCAATATACCTAAACTTGCTAGTTCAGACCTACGCGTTCTCCAGAAACTTGCGTTCTGCCACTGAACGACGCCTCGTGGTGCCATCCCAAAGAGTCACACAATCACAAAGACTTTTAACGGACAGAATATTTTTTTATATTTATGGGGATAAAATGAGTACACTGTAAAAAAACTTCAACTGTAAAGGTTAAGTTCAGTTGCTGCTTTACATTTTTAATTATAATAAAACTAACTCTACAAGTTATTTCAACTTAAATTATATCAAACCAACTCTAAAAAATGTAGTCAAATCTCGAATAACTTACAAAATGAAGCTGAAATTGATTAAATTAATTTGATGATGAATGAAGTAATGGAAAAATAATCTCAAACTGAGCAGCTGAGTCTTTAGCCATTTTCAAAAAACATCTAAAGACATCTTTTTCACCATCACCTGACCAATTAATACTAGCATTTACGTATTCTATTCTATTCTATTCGTTTTGGTCTAATTTATTTATTAAAAAAAGAGACACCTTGCTATGTGCACTGTACTAGACTAACTGAGACTTGCCACAGCACTTGTATATTGTTGCTCTCTCATTGGTCTGATTGCTTCTACTTTATCTTTTGACTAGAACTTTTGTTCTAGTCGCTTTGGATAAAAGCGTCTGCTAAATGACTAAATGTAAATGTAAATGTGAGAAAGACTTTTAACAGACAGAATATTTTTTTATATTTATGGGGATAAAATGAGTACACTGTAAAAAAACTTCAACTGTAAAGGTTAAGTTCAGTTGCTGCTTTACATTTTTAATTATAATAAAACTAACTCTACAAGTTATTTCAACTTAAATTATATCAAACCAACTCTAAAAAATGTAGTCAAATCTCGAATAACTTACAAAATGAAGCTGAAATTGATTAAATTAATTTGATGATGAATGAAGTAATGGAAAAATATATATTGCCATGACATTATAGCCATTCAGCATTACAGTATAATTCAAACCAGTACAAATATATAAAATTGTTTTATGTGTCATTTTTTAACAATTACAGGACATTAAAACTAATATAATAACTTTTAATTTAAGTGAATTTAAATCAATATTCACATAAACCCATTATAATAAATGTGGCATTTAACTGTGTTAAACGATGTGGGGAATAGACATAGATTAGCACAGCTATTTTAGGAAGAGAAAAAGTGAATACAACAGCAAATGTAATTGCAGAAATTAACACGTTCCAGCTCTAATTAGAATGGTGTTCATGTGTTCATAGAGTAAAGACAGACACGTACGGCTCAGGTAATGTTGTTTGGTGTTTTGCCCTTTGTAGATCTTGCAGGTGGAGTTGTCACCCTTGCAGACGCCACACAGATCCGGCACGGCATTGGATCCCAGCACCTTATCACAGCCCACTCTCTGGAAAACACAAATCAGGAGCTCTCAGCAAGCACAGAAGCAGCGATAAAGCACTCGTAATCATCATTCCAGTTACAATAGTTCAGTAAAATCAGACAAAAAGTCACGAGAGACGAGGAAGTGCCTCCATGGAGCTGTGATTGGCCAATGATGTTGTCTGTGTATGAATGCCCGTGTCCGCAAATTGGCATTAATGAGTCAAAATGGTGGAAATGAATGGGTTAATTATAAAGAAAGCAATTCACCCGCTCAGATATGAGCATTTTCTGTCATGTCCAAATCAAATCAAACTTAAAATAATGATCTGAACTGTTTTTTGTGACTGCCCACCATCATTAAACATTCAGAGTTTACCAAGGACTAAAAACCCAAAACCAGACAGGGGATTTAGACTCCTTATTTCAGAAGACCACCACACACCACTGCTACACAAGCTCACGTGTAAACATGCTGTATTAATAAAGAGGTACAAGATGCTCCAAACTTCAAAGATAATCTTAGAGAAAGAAACACAAGAAGGTATTAATTTCAACATGCATGTCCAAATACACACAGATCAAATGCTCTCAGCTGAAAAGCATGTCCATGTTCAGTGTGTAAAAATGTTCTTTGTGTAATGTTTTCAGTGCAAACTACTTATGTCATCGACTCAAGTATAATCTAAAACATGAAATGACAAATGATTTCCGATGATTCATCATTACTGCTTATTGAAACTAAATCCGCGGAACTACAATTGTTCTGGTCCACTGCAATTTGTCACTATTTCATGCTAACATAATTTATCTTTTAATTTAACAGCAGATTTGAAATGTTGTCAGAGAAACGCAGCAGCTGAAGTCAAATTTAATTGAACTAAATAGTAGTTGGCTCTTTCGCCGCAAACATCCAAACACGCAATATGAAACTGATGTGTGTTCTGAAGGAAAGTCTTTAGAAAGATGTTTTTTTCTGAACCACACTGAGATGAAATGCATTTGATCGCTTTGCCTCTCAAGAGGGATTTCCACAACAGAAGAAAACATAAAAGCAATCATTGGGAGAATTCACTACAGATGAATCCTCTTGAAAATCTCTGGTCTTGATGATAACACACACTGTGTCAGTAGTCCATTACCAGAGAAAAACAAAACAACCAACAGCATGATGCTTTTATAATATGGAGCTATGTATTACACAACTTAACAAACCACTGGACAGAGAATACAACACGCATAAGTAAAGAATATTTTGCATTCAACACATTTTCAGCTGAAAGTTACTTACACCACATTACTCAGTTACTTTCAAGTAACTAGACTAAGGCCAGACAGTACTGTATCTACCAGTGTTGGAGAGTTACGGAATCAGATTACTTTTTTCAAGTAACAAGTAAAGTAACACATTACTTTTTAATTTACGTGAAAATATCTGAGTTACTTTTTCAAATAAGTAACGCCAGTTGCTGTGTTTCCCATGTACTGACTGACAGCTCTTTTGTCTCCGTTGCGAGAAATCGGGAGTTAAGTGCAGTCGTGTGCGCTGTGTAAAGATGATGTCTCTGTAGTTCTATCTAGACTAAATGTCAACATGCATTTACTCATCTCACCTGCACAAAAAACTGATTCAGTATTCCTCAAAATTAATAAAAGCAGTAAAATGCAAACTCAGAACAGTATGCAAACCTGCAAAAATGTTAACACAAACATTCTTTATGCATTTATTCCCATTTTATTAATCAGAGTCTTTAATGTTGTAAAAATGACTTTAGATAAACATAACATTTGTGTTTTTTTTTGTGATTGAGATGAAAGTGTTGAACTTTCTTTTCTTGTGTCCTTTTGTTCATGCTGGATTGAATGGCAGCACAGCTGAAAGGTTTGTTTGAGCTTTTAAATTGCCATTTTTCTCAGCCTAAGTCTTATTCATTTCACTTTTGGTATGAAAGGGCTTTTACATTAGCCAAAAATAACAAGCAAGCCCAGGCCAGAGGAGAAAGAGTAACACAACGGTTACATAACGCATTAGGCTGCTTTCCACAAAAAGTAATTAAATAATGCAATTAGTTACATTTTTAGGGAGCAACAAAATATTGTAATGCATTACTTTTAAAACTTCTATAACTTTCCCCAACACTGGTATCTACATGTATAATATCTACAGAGACAGTGACTTAAGACCTCAGGTTATGCAGTATTTGCATTGGGTCAGAATAAATATATTGTGAATATTGTACATTACCTCACAAATGCCATCAATGCAGACATCGGAGCTGTCCTGTGTGCAGAGTGTCCCATCCTTGACTTTACTGGAGAGGGCGAAGAAGAAGTCATAACCTTCAGCGAAGCAGTAGAGCTTACATACGTCCTGATCTGGAACAACACACACACACACACACACACACACACACACACATACACACAGGGAATATCAGGCATAGTTCCCTAAAAACACACGTCCTATAACCTGTGGACAGTAAATTCAAAAGTATTCACCCCCATGGATTTCTGCTCTTGTGACATTCCGAAATGAAAGCATATTTACATAGGATATCTATCTTAATTGATACGTTTGAACAGCCTAACTTGTGTAAACTATTCAATCACACTAGGAACATAAACTCTTAAATCAAGCAAAATATGTTAAACAGGTACAACTGTGTTGCTTTCAAATCCATCTGTGTTCAATTGTCTGAAAGCACACCAAATTTCACTGACTCAGCGAGTCTCACAACTAATGAAGCCCAAGGAACTTTGAGATCAAGCTGCAAGGAGGAAAACAGCTGGAAATGGTTACAGAAAGACTGACAAAGCTCTGGATCTTCCTAGAAGCACTACAAACTCTGTCCCAGCTCAATCCCTTCATTAACTCGCTTTAAAATCAGAAGGAAAAAACTGGTCGACAAGACTGTTGAAGAAGCCCCATCCCCATTCTAAACCATAATAAGTGCTTTTTTTGATGAGTATGCTAAAGTGTATTTGTTATTCACAATGGTAATCTCAACCCAAAATCCTGAAATCTGAATTGTTGACATGAAATGTGGTTCCAGAAGCAACACGAATATGGATCCAGCAGCATTTCCTAATTGGGAAAGTCATCAAGAATGGAAGAAATGGCAGAATCATGTATTGGGATTGTTTTTAAGGAGGAACTAAAAAGCTTGTTTCCATTAATGCCAACATGGATGAAGCCAAATACAGAAAGACACTTCATGAGAACTTGCTCAGTCATCCAACGATCTGCATCAAGTGTGAAGATCCAATGACCGAATGCACACGGTAAAAACTATGAAATAGTTTGAAATACATCAGATTTGTGATAGAACCTGATCCAACTTTATCCACCTAATTCATAAGACATCAAGACACTTTGTGCTGAAGAATAGAGATTCCAGTCATACCTGCGTGAAGATGCATGACTGTAATCATTTCTAAAGGACCACGTATAAACTAAGGACGTTATAAAACGTCTTTCATTTCAGAGACATTAATGTTCTTTTGGTGCATACATGTGTTGAATTTATTGTGTGGTGGAAGGAAGACACATTTTCCATGTGTTAAAATTTGGAGGAGTAACAGAAACCAAATGTGAAAAATTCAAGGGGGTGAATATTATGTGAAGGCTGAACATACTTCACTTCAGTCTAACTTCATAAACATAATACAACGAATGTTTTTACCCAGATTTTTGTCAAATGCACTGGCTCATTTCTTTTGAAACATCCCCTCAGCCGATAGAAATACACGTTTATACCAACCGTCCATGCGTGTGTAGGGTTTCCACTTGTAGTGCCATCCGCGGAAGGGTTTGCTGTTGAACTCTGCGCACTGGGCAGCTCTGAAGTCCACGGCGTTTTGAGGACAGTCAGCGGTGTTACACAGTTTATAAGAGCGAGACGAGCCCTCGCAAAACCTGCCGCCATACATCGGCCTGAGAGAGAAGAAAAGACGGGAAAAGAAACTGATCACGAGACACGTCTTGATTTACAGCAACAGCAACTTCATTCAATCACTCATGGTTGCCAAGCGGCTGTAATGTTTGTTGTAGTAATGAGATGCATTGCCAATGAAATTAAGATGTCATTCTATTTTGACGAGGAATCCATTTTCTTGCCGCTTAAAATTACATTTCTGCAGAGCAAAGTGTTTGTATATAAAGTGCAGCAGTGCATAACACATCTTATGATGAACAAGATGAATGGTTATCAGAGCATGAATCAAACTCTCTCACAATGCCAGCAATTTTCCATGCAGCAGTTTTTATTATATTCCTGCTTGTGGGAAATGAAAAATCAAGTAGAACTACAGTATTTCACAGGATCACACACGTATCCCAATGTCTCCATTTCTGTTAGCTTTCCTTCTTCTATAGAGAGTTTCATGGCATAAGGCTCAGGTGATTGGCTGAACATATGTGTTTCCATGAGCAAAGAGGAGAATTCAAAACCATACTTCTGAAGAGTTTTGTGCTTGCCTTGAGATAAATGGGAATGCTTTAGTAGATTGGGAATTACAGAGATTCTCGGTTCAAACCAAGTCCGAAATATTCTCTAACTGTTTGTTTGTATCAAAACTCTTCAATTTTTTGTTATAAATAAATAAATAATACAAATTTAAATCAGCCTAAAAATGTACACTACCATTCAAAAGACTGGGGTTGGAAAAATACGAGTTTTAAGTCTCTTTTGCTCACCAACTCTGCATTTATTCGATCAAAAGTACAGTAAAAACAGTAAAAATGTGAAATATTATTACTGTTTAAAACAGCTGTTTTCTATGTGAATATCTGTTAAACTGTAATTTATTTCTGTGATCAAATCTGTATTTTCAGCATCATTACTCCAGTCTTCAGTGTCACATGATCTTCAGAAATCATTCTAATATGCTGATTTGCTGCTC